>NC_016091.4:43502315-43802315 GCF_000004515.6 Glycine max
TAAAAATTAAATAAAAATTATTTTTAATCAATTTACAAATTATTAATTATATTATTAATACTTAAATCAAATAAAAAATAAATTAAACTACATCATATCTATAATATATCCAAATAATTTTATTAATCTTTATCCCTATTTCTAATAAATTGATTTTAATACTTATAATATTTTCACATATATGATAACTTTAACATATTTAACTAATTAATTTAATTCAAAAATTATTATAAGAAAATATTTTGGCACCTACTTAGATAGGTGTCATTTTTTTAAGAAGATTTTGTAATCAACAAAACAATTACATATTTTTATCGATAATATAATTAAAAAAACAAATGAACCAAATCAATCTTTTTTAAAAGAAAGTAAAAAAATGCAAAATATCGTCAAAGTAAATGAAATTTAACATCTTAATAATAATAATTTTCTGAAGCATGTATACATATAAAAATATATTTAAATGTTTATTGACATTAACATATTTAAATATTTATTGACGTAACATGTATTAAAATTTAAATTAAATTATTGAAAATTCAAAATAATATAAAAATTACTCTATAAATTATAAAGTATAAATTTAATATTTGTACAAAACATGGCCACTAAGCTATTAAAATATGTATTTGTACATCATAAAAAAATAATATGTATTTGTGCAGAATAACTCACCCACACCAACGTCATCCGGATTATGCAAAGAGAATTAGAGACCCAAATAACGTAATTGTAAACCGGGTCAAAACACGCATCGGACTCTTTTTTCAACAATTTTTGTAAAATCTACCGATCTACGCCTCGTCAGCTGATAGTGTGTGATCAATATTAAACAAAATTTTAAGGAATTAATGCTTAATTTTATGATAAATAATTTTTTTTTATATTTGTACCAAAAAATTGTACTTTTTTTTGGTATATATTCTTAATTTTTAAAGATTAATAAATACTTTTGAATATTTAGATATTTTAAGTTGTGCTTACGGATACTTATTAACAAAATTTGAAAAAAAACATCATTTGGAAAAAAGGGGATATACAATAAATAACTAAAAAAATTATAGAGCTACAAACTATTTTTAAATTAATATATTTTGCTTCAAAAGAATATAGTTTGATTTGTTACAAACTATTTATAAACTACATTATTGTAAGATAAAGTTTGATTTGTTTGTTGATTAATATATTTTGCTTCAAAAGAATATATTTTGATTTTGATTTTTTTAAAGGTTATTTTGATTTGGTTAAGGAAGAAGGAATTGATTATTAAAAACAAAAAAACAAAAACGGAAGAAGAATACTTAAAACTCAAGTGTGCACGCATTTACAGAATTTGGACGTAAGTTTGAAGAACAAGAAACTTGGCGAAGGGAGGGCACGGGATTTGATTGAAGACTAAAACCCTTGGATTGTGTGGATTGTAGCAATTAATGGGCCCAACAAAGAAATGCAAATGGGACTTCTTTAATGGGAAAATAAGAGGGAATGAGAAATTTTTTATTATTTTTGGATTAACACAAAAAAATGATACACTTGCAATAATTTATATAATATTATATTTTATATTCATTTTTATTTTCAATTTTATTATTTATTATATTTTAAATTTAAATTTATCTTTTTTTTCTTTTCTCTTTTAGTTTATATTTCATTGTACAAATATAATTTCTCCTATATAAATATCATTTAACTAAAAGTCAAACACAAATTTGATCAATTTCAAAATTGATATTTTTCAATAAATATTTTTCATATACATTTAAAGATCAAATTTTGAATAACATGTTTAAGAAACATAATTATGTATCAACTATATAGCATACTATACTTACAAAAAAAAAAAAAACACTCTAGATGTGAATATTTTATTATGGTATTTATTTTTGGATTGCCTTTCGTATGTATATTTTGGAAATGATGTGGAATTGCAAAGCACAGTCTCCGTGTAGTCCTTATTCATTAAAATGTTGCCATAGAAATTGGAATCCAACTTAGGATTCGAAACTTCCACTCTTATCCTCTTTCATTTTGACCTCATCCTAGAACAAAAATTCAAAGTGCACTGATTTAAATTTCAATTCCTTGATGCTTCTTCTCTCCGTTACTATCTCTTCCTCAGTCCAACAATTTTGGTGACTGCTTCTTAGAATGCAGCAGGTCTCATTGGATCTGATTGGGACTACTTCATTATCAGTGTTTTAAAATAAAAGAGTTATGAAAAAATTGAGTTTAATAACAATCATTTCTAATGTCATTGATTTATTAAATACATTCTTAAAAAAACATAATAGACGGTCAATTTCTTACACATGCAAATTTCATAATAAGGTTTATTACATCTTAATTCTTTTTGGGCTAAACTGGAGGCCTATGCCCATCTTAATTCTTATTTTTTTTACTAATATATTATTTAGGAATGTATAGTGTCAAAATAATTGAAAAATTAATTTAATACTTTTAAGTTTGAACAATTGTACTGAATAAGTGAATTATAAATTACCTTTAAAAAAGTGAATTATAAATTGGAATGATAAGAATTTTTTTTTATAATTGATAAATATTAATCGTTAGTATTGTTAGTTTTTATTAGTGAGAAGATTTGAACCTACAGTTTCTCCACCTATTTGTTTTTCATTTATCACTAGACCAATCTAATATCTTCTATAAGAAATCAATTAAAAAAATTTCTGAATTAATTAATCATTAAGCTAATTAGGAAATGTTAAATAAAGTATAAGTAATAATTAATTTGGAATAACTGTGTTTACTAAGAAGGATGGATTCTAAGAAATTGATAAAATTTAGTTAAGATCAGAGTTACAAGTTACAGTAAACACACAAGAGTAATAATAGACATGTATACATGACAATAGATCTTAAGAGTTTCCGAAATGAGTTTTTTTTTTTTATTCCTCAATTTATTCGTGGAAAAAATGAATCAAATCCATTATTCTTTACGTTATCATTTTGGTTTTGACTTTTGAGAACCTATTTAAATGTTTGTTTTCGAGAATGAATAAACAAAAATATAAATAAACAGGGCGAACTGTCTTTTTTTAAAAAAAAAAAATTCTTCAAGTATTCGATTGATGATGGTCCAAATAATAGCTTGCGTCTCATTTTGGGTCGGACGATGCTTCACGGTAGCTCTAATCTGATCCACCTAGCTTGTGCGCATGGGCATATGCCAATGAAAAAATAAATATATAATTCACAACAGATAAAAAAATGAATGCTTGGTTATTTATTATTGGGGTGAAAATAAGTTAAGGCGAATAAGATTTCATCTAAATAAATCTAATTTTTATAAAAAATTCAAGATGATAGGCTTTTTTCATGATAATATTTGAGAGATATAAAATTAATCTAGTGAGTAGAGAAGAATGAACTAAGAATGAAAAAAAAAAGAGATGTTACAAGTTTAAATTTATCCCACTGATAAAAAAATACTATGAATATTTGACTTTATAATGAATATAAAACAGTCAGGTTATTTGTTATAGTGAACGATGATTTTTATTATTTTAATATTGTATATTATGTTAATTTAATAACTATTTTTATTTTTTATATTCAACAATTAAAAAGATAATAGTGATTTTTCTAGACTGTAATTATGAAACGTTGCTGATAAAAAATATATTATAAAAAAATTTAGTCATTTATTAACATTTAAATCATAAAATTTTAAATTTGAGTATATTGCACTTTTTTCTTCTTCAGAGAGACACAATTATTACACTGTCATTCTCTCTTATTAAAATATATATAATTTGTTTCATTTAACTTAATACCATTAAGATAAATTACACCCTTCTTTCTTGATAGATGTGAGTATTACTGTATTCTTTCTCTCTTTATTGTTAAAGAATATTCAATAAAAGATTTAAAAATATTTTTAATTAGATTTATACTACTTTTTTTATTTTTCATGTTATTATAAAATCACTCAATGTCCAGGGCTCCTGGCATTGCTTCCTATCTACGCATCAACAATTCAACGTTGCTTCTCTTATAAGGGGCTGCAAATAAAGTAAACATTTTGGGAATGTCTAACTAAATTTGTTGATAGTAGTGTATACTAAAAAGGGTAGAAATGATGTTCAATAGAGAAAGAATTTAGACTGAAATTATATTATAAAAGTCAAATAGTTTAGTAATACATACTTTTGTAAAAAAAAATGCACAAATATATTAACAAATGATTTTTTTTGGTTAAAAAATATTTTTTAAGAGAAATTATTATATTTTTTATAGAAAAATAAAAAATGGCAAAAATTATATGTTTTCATCTATTAAAAGAGATTATTGTTTATCATAAAATAAGAAAAGACAAAAATATAATATTTAAATAGGAATTTTGTTTGGTTGGGGGAGAAGAAATAAATGGAGGAAAAGTATGTAGGTGAGAAAAGAAAAGAAAGAGAAATATGTGAGAAATAAATGAAAATAGAAGTTGTTTGGTAGAAAAGAAATAGAATGAAAATAGAAAAAATATTTAAATTAAAGTGGTTTGATATATAAAAAAAGAAATTATAATAAAAGTACATTTTATCCTTTATTTCACATGGATTTCTCCCTCTAATTCTAAGGGGGAGACAAAACATTCTGTTTCAATCCCATAAGAAATATGTTTTAGTCGGGATGATTTTCATTAAAAAATAGTTTGCTTCATATATACATAAACACTGAAGCCTTCCATCTACATGAGCCATTGGTTTTTATAATTTTCTTTTGAAGTGTTAGCTTTTTTATTCCTTCATGTTAAGCACCAAAAATGACCACAAGGTCAATGGATGTAGAAGGGGAACTGTATGCAAGTGCACAGAATTCTATTCCGTTTGTGTGAAGGAGAGTGAAGGGGTAACACTGTAATTTTGCTTCAACAGTTCAAATTTAAGGACCATCCAAAAAATTTAAATATTTGGTCGTTAGTACTTCTCTCCACCCAAACCAGTGAAAATTTTGAAGTTCATAACTTCTATCCTATTCTACTCACTTCCACAACATTTCGGGCCTCCCAAACCTAGCCAAAAGATGTTTTAGTCATAAAATTATTTTTATTGAAAAATTTAAAAATAAAGCATAATATATTTGCATCTTTCTAGGAGAGGAGCCTATATATTATTCATGGTGAGAGTGCCACAATAACTATAAATGTTAAGGAAATAAAATATAAAAAATATATTTTAATAACTTTTTAAACGGAAACTAACGAAACTCTAACAGAAAATAGAATAAAAATTCACAAAAAAAAAAGAAAATAGAATAAAAATGTCATATACTCAATTCTGTCTTTGATTCTGATGTACTCAACTCTGTCATGAGAGACGGGGACAATGTAATAATTAATAATCGCGTGTATATTTAAGGAGATGAGAGTGTAATTTATTGTTAATTTTTTCTTGTAACTATTTTATTATTTTTTTAATGTAGAATTAGCTGTACGGTATCCCTGTATAAATAATTAACTCCGGAAACAAAAAAAAGTTACTCGTAAAATGACTAAACAGAAAATGGAAGAGGCTTTCTTTTTCTTTGGTTCTCGTTGCAATGTGTGTGGCAGTAGGGTTGGGACTGAGTGTGAAGCTCAGTTCTTATTTTGAAGTATTTTTTAGTATTGATTTAATTTAAATGCAACAAAATAAAAGATGTTATTTTTTAATAATATTTATAAAATTATCATTATCCTTTAAATTATGATGATTTTTCGACAACTAACTTTAAATGTGCCTTGTAAAAAACACTTTTTTTAATAGGGACCATAGATGTGGTCGTCAATCTCGAACACAAAATTGGGGATTTGATTCCACGTTGTGCAATCATTGTGTGTTCCACAGTTTCAACTTTCAACCACTGAGAACATGCATGTCATGCACATATATAACCAACCTTAAAAAAGTTCAACATTTTCTCGTGATAAGGAGGGAAAATCTTCCAGGAACATGCGTGCAGTGCCGTTAGTGTTGAGTTGTTTTTCCAAATTGCTGACTTTCATGGAGACAAACTAGCCATGATCGATGTATTCATACTCATTTGAGCCAATTTTGGATATAGACATACCAACCTCCCATGGGTTTAGGATTAATTAGCTAGCTAGGTGCAGTGATAGATTGCAAAATTCCATCATTTGGTCATATCCTAACGCTATGCATGAGAGGCAAAACTGAAGAAATCTAATAGAGAATCAGCTGCGATATCTTGTTAGTTAAGCGCAATTATGTTAGGTTCACCTACAATATCTATCCTATGTTAGATATAATGATTTCTACCGAATAGTAATATATTCTTTTGTCCAGGTTCACCTACAATATTTATCTTATGTTAGAATCGAGTACGAGTCCTACACTCAAGTGAATGAAGCGGAACCTTAACCACTGTACTAATCATGTGATCCAGTTCAACATGTTGATAATATAAATAGACTAATTTCTTCAAAAAAATGGTGATATTTTGGCAACCTTTTATTTTAAACCTCAAACTAACAACTCTTATTTTTTCTTTTATTTTTTTTCTATCATATCAAGTTACATATAATCTATTATATAAATATTTTTGTTTCTTATTTCTTTATCTCTCTCAAATTTTCAATTGGTCTTGGGTGTCAAAAGAATTTTTTCAAAAACAAAAGATTGAACTAAAACATCAATTTAATTCTTAAGATTCTTATTAATAATTAAACATTTTATTGTTTGATAATATGAATAAATAAATTTTGTCACAAGCTCTCAAAACTGTGAAGTAATTTAATTCATAAAATTGATATATTTGGGTTAGTGTCATGTTATAAGTATTAAGTATCTTTTAATTTTAATGTTATAAGTACGAAGTATCTTTTAATTTTAATTATGACTAAATTTTATTAACAATTTGAGTGACTATTTTTAGTGAAGATTTTCTTCCTAATTATTTTTTTTTTATTTAGAAGGCTTACCTAAATTGATCTATCCAATTAATTTGATTTCTAATAATTATAAAAAATAATCAAACAATTTAAAAGTCTGAATTTGATTACTATGAATTAGTTTGATCCCTAAAATTAAAGATTAAATTAACTAATACTTATTTTACCAAACTTGACAAAAGCAAGCAAGCTAGTCTACCTCGGCCTAGAATACAGACTAACCCAAAGATTCCTCAGAGAACAAAAATGAACTAAAGTCCACAGAAGGATCTAGTGCATATCTCAGTACTTAGGGAGTAAACTCATAACATATTACTTCTAAATAGATAAAAACTTCTCAATAGAGGTTTTGAACCCTAAACAATCCATCTCAACTACTTCTGGATATCCTTATAAATAGATTATTGTCAGTGTTAGCTACGTATTTATTACATTTAGTGTCATCCTACCAAAATTATCACTGACGTGAGTGTTGAAGTGTGTTTACATGTATTCAAACCCATTGCCGCCAACCGAAAGAAAAACCATTGCGAGAATATCCTGAAACTTGATCAAAGTCAAAGTTGAACATCTTACACCAGTTCATTACCAAAGTCATGGATAAAATTAATTTATGACCAAAATCAAAGTTTGAATTGCTTTCGTGTAATGCCAATAACTAAATTGATTTATAATTGTCGAAGTTAAGGATTAAATTTAAATTTTCTTGGCATTAAGGACGAGAGATTGCAAGAACTATTGATGTTTTACTTAAAATAAATTAAATAATAAAATATTGATTCTGTCTGAATAATGGCAACATAAGAAGGAATTATTTTTGAATGCATAACACACTTGAACGTTTTAAGCATAACAAAGTACAAAATTTTCAAAAATCCTGGCACAATAATGACATATGAGTTTTCAAAGATTATTGTCGGAATGGGTATGAATGAGGCATGCAGTGTTGTCGGTCGTAGCACACATGATTTCAACTATGTGAACATGTGTCTGTCCTGTTAACATTACGGCCATTTAGCGGTGCTCTTAGCTTTGGAATTAAAAGAACTTTTGGCAAAAGATGGCAAGCAAAACGCTGCTGAATGAACCTGAAACGGATACACAACATAGAAAAGATTTAAAGAAACAGAAAAATGATGTCAAATTTTAGTTGACATATACCAATAAGTCATTGGTCTAAGTAGTATTATCTCTTTAAGTAATGTGACTAGTTAGATTTGACTAATTAGTTAAATTTTCTTGATATAAATTAATCATCGACTTTATTCTTTATAATATTATTGTAATAATAATAAAAAATTTAGATGGCATATGTATGTACATGCTTACTTCTGAGTTGTAAAACTTCAAGGGTTGCTTTGATATGCCATAATTTTCGGGATCGATCGGGTTAATTGGATTTCTGAAGTCGACATATGGACCTTCGGTGGAGCATAGCAAGAAACCAATGACCCCACTAGAAGAAAAGAAACCAAAGATATAACACTTGGTAGACATAATAAAACAGGAAGAGGCATAACATATAATAGCTTCTAATTTATGTTTGGTAAGTTTTAGAGATATGATTTATAATGATACACTTGAGTTTTACTAAAAAGGGTGAACAAAAACAATGGAATAGAACAGGACGTTCGGTCTCGTTTGTGTCTACACATCAAATACTAACAAAGAAAAATAATGAATGATGAAACCCTTTTACTGTATCATTTTTCTGTCACATCAAGCACCAAAGAAAAAGGATTTGGTGAATTTATGTCTATTCATGTCATTATGGTAGTATGTCATTTTCATTTAGGTCTTTTTTAATACACTCTTCATTAAGTACTTATAATAAGAAAATAAAATAAAATAATTTTTTTAAAAATCTAACTTATACATAAACTAATTATTTATTGAAACTCTCCATTTAACTTATCCAAAAACAGTTTAATTTATACAGAAGTTAATTTTAACCTATAAAAATAAGTTAATTTTATTTGTTGTACTTTTGTATTTCCTTTTCTTATAAGTATTTATTAAAATTTTTATCCAAATATAAATTTGACACAGAATGATTGAATGAAGCTTGCCTTGGATATGCAGGGACAGTTGTCCATGCATAAGTGGAGCCTTTGAAAGTTTGGTGAGGAGTTCTTCAATATCCAAGGACTGAAACCAAATACTCTCTGCTTGGATGCACAATACTCCTCCTGGACGAAGAGCCTTTGAAACCAGTTCAAAGAACTGAGATTCAAAAAGCTCATGATCAGGCCCTGGAACCATATACATGACATTAATTAGTATTTACTTAACAATATATGAGTGAACAACATTTGTCAAGATTCAAAAACAACACATAGAAGAGAAGCGACATACTTATTGGGCCGAAGGCATCCACTATTATTGCATCATAGGTTTCTCTTGGAACAGAATTCAAAAAAAGAGTTCCTGCTAGTTTCAAGAAAAAAACACATCACACAACTGTAATAAGAATAACACGATAATACTAAGATGTATGTGTATATATATATATATATATATATATATATATATATATATATTGGATGTACGTACCATCTATGATATGAAGATTGACTCGAGGGTCCTTGTATCCAACAGCCACGTCCGGGAAAAATTGTTTATAGACCTGAAATCATTAGTTAACACACTTTGTTTCATTAAAGCCCACCACTTCACCATTTTGTGTAATTCATTTCTTAGTATAATAAAAAAAATCTTAAAATGGATTTGAGCTTTATCTTATACTTCATGTGATTCTTTATATAAGAGCTAATTAACTAATTATATTGAACAGGATGAAATAAATTAGTTAATTTAAACAGTAACATTATATTTGTACTAAATTATGTTGCTTCTTCTTCTAAAATTATGAATGTATTTATTGTTTTAATTTTTTATTGAATATACATGTGAATAGTCAATAAGGTTATCAAATTAGTTGTTCTCTATATATCATAAAGTTAGACTCTTAAAGAATTTAATACATTAATATATTTGATTTTTTATTTATTAAACTAAGAAAAATGACTAAAAAATAATGATATTTTTATGAAAAAGCAACTAATTCAAGAGATATTTTAAATTTATTCTTATAAATAGTTAAAAGTTTTTTTTTTGGTAGTAGTGTATGTTGGTATAAATTTTTTTTTCTTAAAGATGGAAAACTTTTCAAAAATAACTATAATAGATGGATTCAAAAACCAAATTGTTGAAGTGATCATCCATAGAAGTTGGAAATAGTTTTCACAAAATAAATTGTTATAAAACTCATGTGTCCAAAGGTGTTTTTTCAAGAGAAAACAAGTAAAAGACATCAAAACATAAGGATGAACACTTTATTTATATTAATTCACTCAAATCGTGAGTTGTGTTTAGTTTTCCTTCAACCTTAGAAGAGTTCCACTTATCAAAACATATTACAAAACAAGTATTCTTCCCTTCCATTTCTTTACAACAAATATTCTCTAGGTTACTTTTGACACACTTTCAATCACACCCTGAGACTAAAAACACTCAAGTATTCTTTGATTACTAAGTCACTTCTAGCTTTCGAAACAAAAAGTTTGAATGATTACTATCAAATTAATAAACTCTCATATAAAGAATGTACAATAAAGATTACAAATAAACTTTACTAAGAAAAGAAATAACACACTAAGAACTCAGTGTTTGATCATCCAACAATGAAAGTTGTATAAAAGTGACAATGGTAGGCACTTCAAGAATATCAAGATTCAAACGTTATCTTTTGCCAAGCTTCATCGTGATTTATAAGCTTCAAGAATATGCCATTGTGGGATTAGAGCCTTTCAATTTTTCTGTTTCATCATAGATCTTTGTCTTTTCTGCAATGTGGCAACATGAGGTGGAGAGAGAAACAAACAAAAATGCAATCATTTTCTAAGTAGAGTTCATGTTATCTTCACTACTTGTACGAAAATGATTTTGTAAAGAATATGTTGATTTTGCTTTTGTCCTGTCTTATAACAAACAATTGAAATTTAAATGATGAGGTTATTTTGAAAAAGGTGAAGGAACAAAGGTACACAAACTTTTCAGGTAGAACCATCCTCATTCAAAGTATAACCATATTCTTTGTAAGTTAATTAGGTCGAAAAAAAACTTGAGTATAAATCAAAGAGTTAGTGTCTTAATACCATTTGGACGATAAAAGAGTGTAGCACTTTGGATGCTAGTTTTCACCAAAGGTTCTGAAGCCTTGTTCAATTATAAAACGTTGGATGTTAGATAAGTCTTTTAAGAGAAAACAAGTTTCAAAGTCCAAAAATACAGATTGGATGCATAATTTAATCATAACTTGATCGTAAAGAAAAGTGTTCATAACTTAAAGTAGGATAAGAATTACAATACCAAAACCTCTTTAGATATTTATGTTCCTAAAATACTCAATAAGTCTGACCAATTTATCAAATTTTAGTACATTTGTTATCATTAAAACCATGAGATTTTGAAGGAGTAAACATCAATCATGTCTTTGATACTAACAAACATGGTTGCATATATACAAATACACAAGAAACTCACACACATGTATAATATGGTTACTTAATTTCCTTATCTATAAGACATAATGCTAATTATAATATACTCTCTTGTGTTTTTTTATAAGAAATAAGTTATAATGCGTTTTACACTATAACTTGTTTCTTACATAAAAGATCAGAGGTAATATTAACTAAGGTAAATATGAATATTATTTATTTAAGTAAAACATTTTTCATCAAAATAAGGTGATAATATATGGTATTAAAATAAAAATCTGCAGTTATAGGTGTCTCACATAAAATAATGGCTTCTTTTACATGAGGTAATGTCTTTTCAAATAAAATAATTATAATTTGTCACATAAAATATTGACTATCATTCATAAACTTATAAATCTTTTCGTAAAATAAATATTTGTCTCTTTGAATAAGTTTTCTAATAAAATAATAACTCTCTTACATGAAATAACAATTTCCATACATAAAATAACAACTTTTATATCTTAGTATAATAACTTTTAATCACTTATCTTTGAACATTATTATACAATTAAAGGAATATTTTTCCTTATTTTATAACAATTATAAAAGGTTTAATTTTTTTTGGAAGAATAAAAGGTTAAATTATAACTAAAACAAAAATTGTAAATTATAAATGATAATTATAAGAAAGTTGGAATCAAGATATAGTAGAAACATTAAATCTTATGTTTTAAAATATGAAAGGTTTAATTATTTTATAAGTCATGGTATTATTATCAAATTTTTAATTAGGTTCTTAAATTTTTTTAATTGGGTACCTGAATCTTTTTTTCAATTATTAGATCCTCTGCCTAATTCTCATTATGAAATGTTAACCCCAAACACCTAATCGAGGTATAGCCAGTGTGAAACGATACTTCTAAAGTATGTTATGAGTACAACTAATTTAATTATGAGATATTTTGGCAAAGTTTCAATCTATGTAAGTCAATTCAATTGAAGTATTTTTTCACAAACCTCTCCATTATGTTTACAACACACTCAAGAAGCACCTAACATCTTTGAGCCTTAACCCTTTCTTTGAATCTGCTCACTGTAAGCTAAAAAGTGAAAAACCATATTATCCCTCTTATTGGAACTAAAGGATTTATTCTTATGGTGCTTATGGCTTGATCCTACCTAGATTTGGCGTAGGGTTGTGCTGCCTAGGACAAACAATAATTTTTTAAGTTTGCGGTGGGGATACAACAAAAATAAAATTTTCCTGTTACATATATTACAGTGAAAAAAATGAAAATGAAAAAAAGAAAAGAAAAACTGAAAATATGTATTGTTTTCTTTATGTTGGTGATTTTATATTGTTGAAAATAATTGGGGCTGAAAAAGTGAAAGGCAAAAATAACAATAAAGGAATAATCACCATGATGACTAACGTAATTCTCAATAATAAAAAAATAAACATAAAACTGCATGCCACGAAACCACATGCATGCACATAAGATGAACGTTCCTATATATATTGGCATTCCCTCCTCATTTAACGTCCATCCACATTTTCTGAATTTCTCTCTCTCTCACTCTCTCTCTCCCTTCGTGGTCGATTTTCAAGAAACTAATCTGTATCGTAACATTGCATTTGGGGAGGGTTATAGTTGGTAATGAGAGAAGAAAACAAAAACTTGAGAAAGAAGCAACAATGAGCAGCGATTTCTATCGATTCGCAGTTTCATCCCACTTCAGCAGCTTCCCGAAATCCTTCTCCCTCCGGAAGAAAGTCCCGTGGTGGTACCAGATCCTCGACCCACGTTCGAGGTTCGTGGCGCGATGGAACCGCACGTTCCTCTACGTGTGCATCGTGGCACTGTTCCTGGACCCTCTCTACTTCTACTTCCCCATCACCGGGGACAAGGCCTGCATGCAGACCGACATCGTCCTCGGCGTGTTCGTCACGTTCTCTCGCACCGTCGCCGACCTCTTCTTCCTCTTCCACATGGTCCTCAAGTTCCGAACAGCTTTCGTGTCTCCCCTCTCCCGCGTCTATGGCCGCAATGAGCTCGTCACCGATCCTCGCCAGATCGCGTCGCGCTACCTCAGGTCGGATTTCGCTATTGATCTCCTCGCCACCCTTCCTCTGCCTCAGGTGTGTGTGAAATTTTAATTCCGTTTGCAACGTTAAAGTATTTAGGGTTTCTAAATATTTTTTTTATTATCAAAGTACAAATGTTAATTTTTCAGTTTTGTTTTTTAAAGGAAGCGATTCCAACAACCTCTCCTTTTCCCATCCACCACTAAAATGACCTTATAACTCCTAAGTTTCTGAATATGTATAGTTATGGTTAGGTTTTTCACATTTGTTTATGATTTTTGTTGATGTGAAGGTCGTGCAGAAAACTTTGTTTGCAATAACTTTAGGTTGGTTTGTGTAAAAAATCCAAATATATAAAACCAATTCATATTCAATCTAATCCAATCCACTTTGAATTCATTTAAATGGATTTGTTTCATATTCAATTCTATTTTTTAATTGAATTTTAAATTTAATCCAATTAATTGAATATGAATTAAATATTTATTTGAATTTTTAAATTCAATCTAATTTTTCCGACAATGATGACTAGAATTTTCTTGGATTTTTAAATCAAAAAATATTTTTAATTAATATCGATTGAAGAAATACACTCATATTAATAAAAAATTATCCTGATCAATGTCAGTCTAAAAATGACTAGACTGATATTAGCCAAAAATATCCCAACCAAAATCGATTAAAAATATACTTGATCAAGGTCAATTCAAAATAACTCTAATTGAAGTCTATAAAAAATTACACGGCCCATGATGGTCGAAAACTACCTCAATTAAGATGGGGCAAAAATGATTTGATTTGAAAATTGAATTTAAAGTGGATCCAAAAAATCCAAATTTATTTTTTTACAAAATATGAATCTAGATTTTAAATCCAATCCATTTAATCGAATCTAAATTTCAAATCCAATCCATTCAAATGGATGTGGGATTGCATGTTTGAAAATCCAATCCATGCCCAGCCCTAGGAGGATGCAACTTTGTATTTTTTGCACTTGAAGCATGATGGAGCTGCATTTGTCAAAATTAACATGAAACACGTGCATTTTAAAAGCAAAAAAGTTAAAATTACACTGCATTTTAGAGTTGTATGAGTGGGAAGGGAGTGAGATACAGATAAAAGAAATGAGGAGAGAAAAACTGATAACAGAAAAATTGGAAAATATAACAAGTAACGTGAGTAAAAAAATTAAGAAGAAAAACGGAATTGAAGTAAATTGAAAGAGATACTTTGTCTAATAATCCATTATATTCCCAGTTGAAAAAAAAAGCGACACTAGAATGCATAAAAATCACAGGAAAACCTTCATGTAGGTATATGATGCTAACAGTTAAATAATACTATAAACGTGTCACATTTTTTATTGATAAAAACCTTTTTTACTTGTGGAATATGAAGTGATTTCTATCCACAGGAAAAGCCAAATAGGACGAGTGATTTGAAATTTTAGAAACAAAGTATTAATATAAGTATGTAAGATATGAAAGGCAACATGCTATTATTTAAAATAGAGAAAATTCCATAGTGGGGTTTCATTTTTCAATTGAAAAGAAATAATGAACAGAAATAGAAGAAACTTAGAGGTGATTTGGTTCATTTGAATTTTTAGAAACAGGGTATTAATATAAGCTTCTCTGTTCATAATATTCTTTCTTTTCATGAATGCAATTGCAGATAGTGATCTGGTTCGTGATTCCGGCAGTGAAAGATTCGACGGCGGCTCATGTAAATCACACCCTGTCCTTGATTGTTCTAATTCAGTTTATTCCTCGCTTGTTCCAGATTTTTCCTCTGCAACGGAGAATCTTGAAGACTAGCGGGCTTATTGCCAAAACTGCCTTGGCAGGGGCCTTATACAATCTTGGTTCCTACATGCTAGCCAGCCATGTAACTATTCATACACCACAGTACTTCCAATTTCCAAATTAGAAATTAGTAATACATTTCTTGCCATTAAATTTTACTATATCTCCTTCAAAAAAATAGGTAGATGTCTTCAAGACAATAGTTACCAAATTAAAATTGGATTTTTTTTATAAAAAATTGTACAAATATTTTGCAAGCATGAGAAAAAATATGTGATAAGATAATAGTTAGATAGAGAGAAATAGATCAAAAGATTTTTTTTTTTAAAACTGTTAAAGAAAATATTGAATTAATAATATATAATAAGAGTGATAATACACGCTCCAAGTATTGTACACTCCATTAACATATATCATTTTTTTATCACATCATATTAATTATATAATGTATGTATTTTTTTCTTTTCTCTCTTTTCCTTTTTTACATGTTAATTAGATATAATGATGTATGTCAATCTTTTTTCATATATTTATAAGGGTAACTTAACAACTTTCCAAAATCAAAATTAATAATTTTTAAATGTTGAGTTTAGAGAGTTGTTAAGTTTCCTTATTTAAATGTTAACTAGATATAATGGTGTATATTAATTTTAGATATAAGGATTTTGATACTTGGTATTTTTTTATCTTAATTCTCCGATCCATCATGAAAAAAAAGTTTTGATTAAAAAAAAGTTTTGATTAATTTGAAATTCAATTAAAAGGTAAGTAAATCTGATCAAAAATTATTTTCGTTAAGAATCAAACTTAAGATAAATTAATCTTAATTTCAATATATTAATTATTTATGTTTAATCACTTGTTAATTTGATACTTGATATTTGACTAGTACTTAACTGAGTTTGAGCACAACAAAAAAAAAATAACTGAGTTTGAGCACAAAAAAAAAAAAGGAAGAGTTTTTCAATAATGATACCATAAACTTTAGATTTTCAAGAATACCATAGAATTTTTCATAATTTTATACAATGCTTTATAGATAAGTGAAAGGTAAGAGAGAGAGAGAGAAATGTAAAATAAAATGAATAATATAATAAAAAGATATGGAAATTGTATAAAATAAAATGTTGGCGTAAATAATTTTGTTAAAGCAATGTAATATCTCAGTTTAAAACACTAATGTGTTTTCAGTGCAGGTTTTAGGAGCTTCATGGTACGTTTCGTCAATTCAGCGGCAGTACGAGTGTTGGAGAATAACATGCAAAAAGGAGATGAACAGAACGCATTCTCCATCTTGCAACCCTTCGTTTCTCGACTGTGGTACCATCACCAACTACGAAAGGCAAGCTTGGTTCAAACGAACCAGAGTTCTCAGTGATTGCGATGCCCTCAATGACAAAAACGAGTTTCAGTTTGGAATGTTCGCTGATGCTTTCACTGATCATGTCTCCTCATCAAGATTCTTTCAGAAATACTTTTACTGCCTCTGGTGGGGTTTGAAGAATCTAAGGTATATTTTCCATATTCGATGTCAAATATGAGTTTCTGATTTAAGTTTGGATTGAAATTGAAGACACCAATATACAAAATATTTAGTAGTATTAAGGTTTTAGGCAATGCAAGTTTATCCAAAATCACTTCTTTTTTTAAAAAAAAAAACTTCATCATAAGTTAATTTGTATTTTGTAAAAGTTTTCTTATATAATTTTTCTTATAAAAATAGTCTGTGTATCAGTTAATTTGACTTTATAAAAAATTCATTTCAACTTTTTTTTTCTGTAAGTATTTATGGATAAGTTTCCCTAAATAGATCCTTAGTAGTGAGCTCTAACTTTTTAAGGTTCTCTAATTTGTTTTGAACCCTTTTTATTTTTTCCCATGTGCAGTTCATACGGGCAAAATCTTCAGACTAGCACTTACAGTGGTGAAACATTGTTTTCCAGTTTCATATGCATCGCAGGTCTAATTCTGTTTGCGCATCTCATTGGTAACATGCAGGTAAAATGTTAAAAACCCTACTCTTTTAAAAAAAACACAAAAAAGAATGCTTGCAACATATTCTTACATATTCTATCATCTGAATGTATAAAAAAAAATACTCTATCATCTGATTAAAACTTATTAAAAACAACAAAATCATAAATATAACATATAACATAAGAAATGAAACCTATAAAATCTTATAATTTCATTAAATTCTGGTCAATGATAAAAAAGTGTATTCAAAAAACTATTTTAGAAAATGTGCTCCTAACATTTTGAAAAAAGAAAAAGGTTGGCAAATTGTTAGTAACAATTTTCTTGATTTTGTCCTTTTCAATTTTGGAAAAAAGAATTATCTGCAATCCTCAACTGCTAAAGTTGAAGAGTGGAGACTTAAACAGAAAGACACAGAAGAGTGGATGAATCACCGTCAGCTTCCACCAGAACTGCAACAACGTGTTCGCAGGTTTGTTCAATATAAATGGCTTGCCACCAGAGGAGTAGACGAAGAAGCCATTTTGCGTGCTTTGCCTCTGGACCTTCGCCGCCAGATTCAGAGGCATCTCTGTCTCGACATTGTTCGTCGAGTAAGTATATATCACTTCTTATCAGATGAAAATAATGTGTATATATGACTTAAGTTACAATTTAACATGATGAGTTGTTCTAATACTATTTAATTCTTTTGACAAAAATAATATACCTTAAATTAATGGTAGCACATATCAAATGATTTTACATACGTTCCAAATTAACTTAGATTGCAGTTTTGCACTTAAATCGCCGGTCTCATTTTAAATTATTTTCTTTTAAGATTAAATTATTTATTTGATCCTTTAATTTTACTGTTTGTATTTTTAAGTTTATATAATTTAAAAGTGATTTTTTAAATTTTTATAGTTTATATTTTAATTCTCTTTTAGTCATTAAAATTTAAAAGTGATCTTTTAGTTTTTATAATTTATATTTTAATTCTCTTTTAGTCTCTATAGTTTAAAAATAATTTTTTTAATTTTTATAATTTGTATTTTAATTATCTTTTAGATCTTATTATAAAATATATATATATATATATATATATATATATATAAATAATTAACTACAAATTAATTATTAATTATGAACGATATTTTTATTACAAATTATCTTGTTATAAATTAATTACGAATTAATTATTAATATTTTTATAGTTAATTATAATGAATAATATTACTCATATTTTAATGGTAAGGACTAAAAAAATCACTTTCAAATTATAAGGACAAAAAAATTAAAATATAAATTATAAGGATTAAAAAACTTTTTTAAATTACAGGAACTAAAAAAATTAAAATATAAATTATAAGAACTAAAAGAACATTTTAAAATTATAAAAATTAAAAAATATAAATAATAAAATTATAGGAACCAAACCTTTCTTTCTTTGATAAAAAATAAAAAAACAACATTATGAACTTCAAGGTGTAGCATCTTCTAATTGTTGTGTGTTTAGGTTCCATTTTTTGGCCAAATGGATGACCAGCTTCTAGATGCAATATGTGAACGCCTTGTTTCATCGTTAAACACAAAAGACACATTCATCGTCCGCGAAGGAGATCCAGTGAGAGAAATGCTTTTCATCATCAGAGGGCAAGTAGAGAGTTCCACTACCGATGGTGGAAGAACAGGATTCTTCAACTCCATCACCCTAAGACCTGGTGATTTTTGCGGTGAAGAATTGCTAACATGGGCCTTGATGCCCTCCTCATCAAGTCTCAACCTTCCATCTTCCACTCAGACAGTCAAGACTCTCACCGAAGTGGAAGCATTTGCCCTAAGAGCCGAAGACCTCAAATTCGTCGCCAGCCAATTCAAGCGCCTCCACAGTAAGAAATTGCAGCACGCTTTTAGGTATGAGTAACTATAAAGCACGAACACTCCGGTCTCTTGCTTTGTTCTGTTCGGTGTTCCACATGCGTTTGTGTCAGTGTCCAACACCGACATGACACCCGTACTACGTTTTATATTTTAAATATTACATGTGTCCATGTGTACGTGTCCGTGTCCGTGGCCGTGTCAGTGCTTCGTAGATGAATAATGATATTTAAACATCTCATTATTTTAAATACCTCTATCAATGTGTCTTATTTTTCTTCATTTCTCTTTCTATTACATCATATCACTTATCATACTTTATTTTTTCTCTATCATTAAGTGTTAAGTAACAAATATATTTTTCGGTTTAGGTACTATTCGCATCAGTGGAGGGCTTGGGGGGCACATTTTATACAAGCTGCGTGGAGACGCCACCGCAAGAGGAAATTGGCGATGGAGTTGCTGGAGAAGGAGAACTTGTACTACACAAATGTAATGGAAGATGATGATGAAGAAGAAGGTAGTGCAGGTGAGAGTTCAATGGCAGGGCATGCTCAGAATTTTGGGGCCACATTTTTGGCTTCGAAATTCGCTGCAAACACTAAGAAAGGGGCAGTTAAAAAGGTGACTATTAATCTTCCAGATGCTGGTAGTTTGAAGATGCCTAAGATGTTCAAACCCACGGAACCTGATTTCTCAATATTCCATGATGATTAGTGGAGTCTATTGATCAGGACAGAATTGATTAAGAGCTAGAGTGCGGATATTAGCCAATCTTTATGATACTTTTCTTTGTATCTATCTAGTTGTACAGAAACAAATTAAGAATTTTCTTACTAGTTTAAGCTGATGTTTGTAATTAGTAAATTGTTTAAACACTAATTTTCTTGGCAAATTAAGTTTGAGTAAGGTGAAGTAATTCATAAGCTTCTACATGAAAATTGCCCAAAAATTTGAAAAAGTAGAGCTCGGTCAGTTCGAAACATATTACTCCCAAGATATTCCAGGAAGAATGAAAGGAAAATATAAATAAAATATCCATTTAATTTGCTGCTGTGTCCTGTACACAGTGACAGATCCAAATTTTATTTCTAACGGACAATTTTTTTTTATAATATTTCCATAGAAAAAAATATTACAAATTTTTAAAAAATACACAATATGTAGGAAATAAATCTAAAATATTTTTCTTTTTGCAAATTATAATTCTTCTTCACATACTTTCATATTTTTAAAATATTGTATAATTTTTTCATTGACAATACTATAAAAAATTTGTAAGGTATATCAATTTATTCTTCCTTTTATTCTTATAATTTTTACATTCATTTTAAAAAAAGTGTTTTATGGGATCGAACAAAACTAACTATTTTAATGGAGATAAAAAATAAATATTATTTATACTCATGTAAAAAAAAAAACATTATTATGGAGCAATTGCGTCCTCACCCAACAACTTGGATCTACCGCTAATCTGCATGATTTCATGTTTGCTTCTCGATATTGCCCATATCTATTCCAGTTATTAAATTTACTCAATAATAATAATAATAAACTATTAAATATTCTCGTACGATGTAGATAAAAATTATTCATAGGGTAATATTTTTTATTATTTTAAAAAATAAAACTTGAAAAGAATAAGAAAAATATAATTTTAAAATAAAATGGTGTGACAACATCAATCAATATATTTTAATTTATCATATTCAAAAACCTCTAAGTTATATAATTTCATTGAAAATACTGACAAATTCTTAAGTTTAACATGTTCAAAATTAAAATTATCCTTAACTCTTACTGTCAGCACAAAAAATAAAAGAGTCATTAAAGAGTATTTATTCTTACATTTAAAATAAATTCTAATATAAAGGAAACAATAATTAATAACCTTAGAATAGCTCTTAGTTTAACTTATTTTTCCTAAACAACTATATTGGCATTTTATTAAATAATATTACGTTATATATATTACAATTAATTTTGACAATATTTAAATATTTTCATTCAAAAATATAAATTTATAATAAACTTATTTGATATAAACTAAGTTAATTTCATCATTTGAATTTCTTATAATCATTTTTAATTTTATTGACTTACTGTCTGAGTAACATGTGTGGGTATGAAAATTAAAAATATAGACTATTAAATCATATTTGAATGATAGAGATTGAAATAGAAGAACCAATTTCTGTAAGTAGTCATATATCTGTTACGAATTTTTAATTTTAACCACAAAATAATTGTTGATTTGATAAAAAAATTTATTGATGCAAAGAGACTGTTTTCGGATTCAAACCCATAATCAACAAGTCACCAAGGCACAACTTTATCACTGTATCAGGACTCGCCCTCTTATAAAAAAGTAATATTTAAATAATTATGTAAAAAACAAATAGCCTCCCCTTAATACATCTCTCGATCCATTCATGGTTTGAACTATACGTTTGCCTAAAAAGAAAGGATAAAAAACAAAAAACAAAATGACTTCTGAGCAATAAATATTCTTTAAGCCTAAGAAATGAAATAAGTGCATATTAATTTTTTTTATTAAATACTAGTTAGTGCATATTCTTGAACTGAAGAATTAAGGATAGTATAGTGTTACCAATAATGGATATATATAATTATTGAACTCTGTTTGTGATAGATTACCGTCAACGAGGAAAGATACCACCTACTTTACATCAAAGAATGTAGGAAAGACACTTGTCTCAAACCTAGAAAAAACTAGCTAGCCACAGAAAACATACTTTTTTATGTGATAGTATTAAAATCAAGTAAACATTAATTAGTATTTTAAAATTAATCAACAAGAATTTAAAAATAAATAAAATTTTCAATATATTTAACTTCAATGTTAAAAGCTAGCTACTCTGTTGAATACCACTAAATACGTGAATTAATTATCCACATAAAATTATTTTATGATCACTTGGTAAATTAGTCTTGAGTTGTAACAGCTTAAATTTTAAGAAGAATTTTATCATTTATAATAATCTCATTCGAATAAATAATTTGGTTTTAAAAAAGAAAAAAAAAACTTGTGTTAAAAATTAAAATGTTAACTTGTTGACTCATTTGCCTTGTAAAAAAAACTGTTTACTCATTCTCAAGAATCTAAACATATATCTTCAAAATCCAAAAGTTTGGGCAGTATCATCCACAAAATGATACGTCAAATGCTGGGCTCACTGTTAGTCCATATATTTGTTTCATAAAATTTTGGCAAAAACGACAGTTGACGGTTACATACAGAACTTAAAAGTCAAAACTAAAACATTGGTATTGTGTGAAGCTCCTAATCACCAAGTAGAAGAAGCAGAAAACACCCTTTTGGAGATATTTGCTTTGGCCATTGGTCATGGCAACTCGAAGACTTTCCTGGCTCCTCTCTCGCTCTCTATCTTCTTCCCCTTCTTTTCAAGATGCTTCTCTGCTTCACTCACTTGATAACCAACCTATTCTCTTTCCCTTTTTTTATTGGTAAATGTTAATTTGTTAGAAATATTAGTGGAAGGGATTCTAACTGGCGACCTATTCCCTTCCTTATATTCTTCATTTTGCAGCTTCCTCTTGCTTTTTGGTCACTATTACTTTATGGGATTTGTATGGATTTGGCATATTTAAAGTGGTGGATGTACTATAGTGGATAATCAGGATAGCCAAATGTTTCTCAGTTTGCATGTTTTCTGCTTCTCTGCCTTCATCAAAGTACAGGACACAAACTGTGTGACTATAGTACTGCTATGCTTAGCACATGCACATATAGTTAGGGTCCATTTTTAAAACCAACTAAAGTTTTTCTTTTGTATGTTTGGATAACAGCAAAGGAAACACTTAGAAACGTACTACTATTTTCAATTGTTTGGGTGGAGAGGAAGTATAAAAAAGAAGAAAAATTGACTTTTTAAAACAAAAATTCAATTTCTTTTCTCTTCTATTTTTCCATCATTTCAACTTTATTTCTTAATTTTTTGTCTAGCATACCAATCAAACCATTTATGTTGGTTAGGATATGGAAAGAAAAAGAGGGAGAAGAGAATGTTCTAAGTTGTTGTTTTTAATATTTCAAATATTTGTCTAGAAAATATTTGAATTAGCTAGAGAATGAGAAGGGAAAAAGTTCTAAGTTGTTGTTTTTAAAAATAATTTTTTCTCTCTATTTTCTTTTCACTTTTTTCCATCAAAACAAAAAAGATATATTTTTTATTCTATATATTCTGTCTTTCTTTCTATTCAAACATAGCTAGATATTTTCTTTCTATTCTGTCATTTTTTTATTAACTTATTACCACCTGCTTGTAATTTATTTTTTTTGCTTTTTAATTTTATAATTTATCTTAGTTTGATTTCTTATATAATGAGTGCTTTTCAGTGACTATTACTCATCAGAATGGCTGTCTTCAATTCATTGCATAAAACTTCCACAAGATTTTTTGTTCCCACAGGGAGAAACTCTGGCAAGTGGGGAAACGTTAATAGATTCAGCACTGCAGCAGCAGTTGAGGAATTAATCATTCCACAAGTTCCAATAACATACACTAAGCATTTGATAAATGGACAATTTGTGGATGCTGATGCTGCTTCAGGTTTGTCTAGTTTGAATTTAACCAGGTTTGTTTACTTTGCTACTTGACAAAAATTTAATCCGACAATTTTAATTTGAGAAAAGTAATTTATCAGAGAATTTGAATTTCTGTAATCTAGAATTTATTGTTTGAATATTCTTTTGTGAAGAATTTAAATTTATGAAAAATGTGAAATTTCAATTTCTTTTTAAATGGTGAGAAATTGAAAATTTTTTCTTACAAAAAGATCTTCTAAAACGTTTGCGTATTTTTTTTACTAACTTTATCATCTTTTCTATCTGAAAGTTCCCAAAATCTTTAAAATGTTAAAAATTCTTGAATTTAACTTTTGTTATCCAAACACAATTTTGAAAATAAAAGAATTTCTGTTGAAATATTTAAAATTCTTAGAATTTAAAATTTCTCAAAAATTTTAAATTTTTTCATCCAAACAAACGGGATTTCATTTGCCATATTTCTTATGGTCTCAGGGAAAACTTTTCCAACATATGACCCGCGCACAGGAGAAGTGATTGCTCGTGTTGCTGAAGGTGATGCAGAAGATATCAACCGTGCAGTATCAGCAGCTCGCAAAGCCTTTGATGAAGGACCTTGGCCAAAAATGACTGCTTATGTAGGCATTTAAACTTTCCAGTCTTTTCCCTTTGCTTGAAGAAAACTGAATTGGTGCAGAGTAAATAATCTATGCATTGACAAGTAAAAGGTTATTACACTGTCCTTTAATCACAAATTGTCGTGGATGATAAAGTCATCAAGAGTAAATAACCTATGCACTAACAATGTAGAAGGTTATTACACTCTCATTCAATCACAAAGTGTCACCTTTGATAAGGTGATTGAATTTTGTCATAACTACCTTAAAAGTCAAACTTACCATATTTTTAATCGGTTGACATTTTATGCTACGGTACATAAATATTAAATTCATATGAAACATAACAATGATTTGTTAACAACTTCTTCAGGAAAGATGCCAGATAATACTGCGCTTTGCTGATTTGGTTTAGAAACACAGTGATGAACTTGCAGCTCTGAAGACATGGAACAATGGAAAGCCTTATGAACAATGGGCCACTTCTGAATTACCAACGTTTGTGCGTTTGTTTCGTTACTATGCTGGTAGGTTCAGTACTAACTGAAATCAAAAGTGTTTGTTTTATTTTTTTCAAGACAACTTGCTGATATGTTCCAAACAATTTTCTTTTATTGCAGGTTGAGCTGATAAAATCCATGGTCTGACAGTGCCTGCTGATGGAAATTATCATGTGGAGACATTGCATGAACCAATTGGTGTTGCAGGACAAATCATACCTTGGAACTTTCCTCTCCTCATGTTTGCTTGGAAAGTTGGACCAGCTCTTGCATGTGGAAATACTGTCATCCTTAAGACTGCTGAACAAACACCTTTAACAGCTCTCTATGTGGCAAAAGTGAGCTCATAGATTTTTCTCTCTCACCCTCCTTTTCCTAATACACAATTAGACTGTTATCATCAAGATATCAACCATGTACTTGCTAGTCTAGTCCATTGTTGCATGTATATCTCCCAAAAACATTGCTCTTGTGATACTTCATTATATTTCTACAATTTTACCTACTCGTGGAAAAATAAATAATCAAATAAAATTGGAATTCTACATATTTGGTACAGCTTATGGATTTAATTTGGTTATAAAAACCATCATAAGTTACTGATAAATAATGCCTTCAAGAGGTCTTCATCTTCTAGAGTTGGCATTGCAGGATAATTTCTCATGGCAAAGTCTTTTTATTCTACCTTTAGGTTTTCGACTGTTATATTGTAATTTTGGGATATCGTTGCAGTAGTTTAAGAATTAACATCAATTTTTGCTGACATGATAATGTGGTACTTCAGATTCTAAAGGAATATTTCAGTTACATTTGTGTTTTGTACTTGGTTTAACTCAGTGTGAACCCTTTTTGGCAGGCCGGTCTTCCACCAGGTGTTTTGAATGTAGTTTCTGGCTATGGTCCAACTGCTGGTGCAGCTCTAGCAAGTCATATGGATGTTGACAAGGTATTTTGAAGAACCAAGCATCTATGTGGCACATTGTAGAGCATAAAAAATGAACCTGGTTTGATATCTCTAGGATTTAGGTTGCTAAAGTTATTTAGTGTGCTTCCATATGCATAATATTTGCCAGAATGATTGGTCTGAAACCCCACTTAAGGTACTATCCTTTTTTGTCAGGGGAGAGTAGTACTTATCTGTGCACTGCTATATATGATGTATGGTCATTTTGGTATCCCCTTAAATTAGAATAAAAATTTCCACATAAATTTTATATGAAAAAAATTGTTTAAAAATTCTTCACCCCAATTTAAGGGAAAATGAAAATGACTGAACCTTGGAATTGATCAGTGCGAAAGAAGGCAAGACAGACTATCATATTCAACCTTTTTTTTTTATCTTTTAGTATACATAATTTGATTCATCTTCCTAAAATCCTAATTAGTAAGTTCCTCTTAATAGCTTTAGATATTAAGGCATCTTATGCAAGAAAGTGCCCGCATGCATTTGCTTATCATTAGATTACCCTTTCCTTTACTTAATGATATTCTGGTAAAATTCAACCATTAATGTCAAAATATTATATCAAAGTTTAACATCTTTTGTTCTTTTGCAGCTAGCATTCACCGGATCTACTGAGACTGGAAAAGTTGTACTTGAATTGGCCGCAAGAAGCAATTTGAAGCCTGTGATATTGAACTTGGAGGGAAATCTCCTTTCATTGTGTGTGAGGATGCTGATGTTGACCAGGCTGTAGAACTTGCACACTTTGCTCTGTTCTTTAATCAGGTTTGTTCAACCAACTCTCATCAACTTTCTTGAAGTTGAATCTAGATATGCATGTGTGAAGAACATGCTTATGATTTATGTTGGATTTTTTATAGGGGGCAATGTTGCTGTGCTGGGTCTCGTACCTTTGTACATGAGCGTATCTATGATGAGTTCTTGGAGAAAGCAAAGGCTCGTGCTTTGAAACGTGTTGTTGGGGATCCCTTCATAAAGGGTGTCGAACAAGGTCCTCAGGTACTTTTTCTCTTCGAAGTTATCAACATATGACAAATATGTTAGCAACACATTCTCTAACATTCTCTTTCTAAAACTCTGTTTCTTGTTGAGTGAAATTTATGTGAGTTCCACTAAATATGTTAGTCTCATTCCCATTCTTGGGTCCTATTCCCAAACCACTGAAATTCAGATGACTTTTAATCAAGCATAGATAGTGTGTCGGAAAAAGAATATTAAAGGTGTGTTTTGCTAGTACTCTTAGGCAGAATATTATTGATTGTGTTCTTTCTTATCATTTTTGTTCCTTTTACAGTTACTAGTGAGTATTTGAGTTCAATGTATTTGAAAATTAGAAATTAACGTTTGACAGAACACCTTCTACTTTGTTGTTCATTAATCAATACATTCTTATGTTACTATGATGGAACAAACTAACACTGTTCCTGGCGTTTGGGGAAAATCTCAGATTGATGTGGAACAATTTTAGAAAGTACTTGGGTACATAAAGTCTGGTATTTAAAGCAAGGCCACCCTTGAATGTGGGGGTGACAGAATTGGCTCAAAGGGCTTCTTTGTCCAGCCTACTGTCTTCTCAAATGTTCAGGTATTAACAAATTAGCACAAGTGATTCACAAAATCTACAATACCTTGAAGCATTTTCTAACCCGTGCTAATAATCAGGATGACATGTTGATAGCAAAAGATGAAATTTTTGGCCCTCTATAAACCATCTTGAAGTTGAAGTGAGTGAAACTTCAATTCTCAATTTTTGTTTCCCATCTGAATGCACTCTACAACACTCGTTATTGGGTGATATTCATGAAGATTTGATTAAATATGTGGAGGTAACTTTCCTCGTTTTGTGGGTCCAATTTTCAAACTAATAGGACTCACATGAATTTTAACCAATAAAAGATAATGTGTTGGAAAAAAACATATATTAGGGAGTGTTAATGACACTTTGTTTTACAATGATGCAACATTTGTTTAAAACTTCCTGGTATCAATGTTTAATGTAGACCAATGCAAAACGTTATTAAACATTAATGAGGAACAACAATGAATCTTTTAATTGAACATTATTCTAATTTTGTTCAAATAATTATTTTTGGATTATCCTAGGGATATTGACAAGTAATTCGAAGGTCAAATGCAACGCATTATGGTCTAGTTGCAGGTGTTTTCACTAAGAACGTGCACACAGCCAACACTTTGATGCGTGCAGAGAGTTGGAACTGTGTGGATCAATTGCTTTGATGTTTTTGATGCTGCAATTCCTTTTGGAGGGTACAAAATGAGCGGCATTAGCAGGGAGAAGGGTATCTACAGCCTCAACAATTACCTGCAAGTGAAAGCTGTGGTTTCACCAGTGAAGAATCCTGCATGGCTGTGAATTGCTCAAACTGCTAGCTATGGTTTTGTTCTTTAAGAGTCCTTTTGTAATTATGACCGAAATCCTACGTGGCTATCATCTTTTTCCACTGGGAGTGTGTTTGGATGGAAGAATTTAAAATTATGAGAAATTTTAAATTCTAAGAATTTCAAATACTTTAATTGAAATTCTTTTATTTTCAAAATTTTGTGTTTGGATAAAAAATGTTAAAATTATGAGGGTGAAAAAAAAATGAATGAAAAAAAAAGAAAAAATATGATTAATATGCTAGTTATACGTGTTCTTCTACGTTCTGAGTCCCCATCAATGTTTCACAATTTCAGACGATGTTTTTTGGAAGAAGACGGTAAAAAGAGAATTTCAATTTTTCATCTTTTAAAAAGAAATTAAAATTCTAAATTTTTAATTGTTTAAAATTCTGTTTTAAAATTTCAAAATTTTAAATTTTTCATAAAAAAACATTCAAATAATGAATTCTAGATTACAGAAATTCAAATTCTCTAATAAATTATTTTCCTCAGTTAAAATTCTGTATCCAAACATAGAGGGAATTGTTGGAGATTGAGGAGAGTAAACACTAAGCATATTTACACCTATAAACTATGAGTAACTATGTAAGGGAACTTACACCACCCTTTTAAGAGAGATTTGGTACCTGAACATTATACCGGGTGAATTTTGATGCTTGTGCAATTTATATATTTTTCCTCGATCACAAACTTGGATACTGGAATGACACTGTTGCTGTAGGATAGAATATTTGTACCATTCACTACTCTTAATTAGTTTCACCTTCCAAGTGAAAAAGTAATCAGCATAAATTAATTAGGATGAAATTTTTTGGTAATCCCTTCCTGAAATTGAACGTGATGGTAAGTGGAAAGCATGAATCATGGACCCAATTTATGAAATTGGACTCAGATAAGGATAGGTTAGTTTTCATCATTCAATTTGTTGAAATACTAATAATGCTACGTGTCAGAGACATAGAACTTAGGAGGATGACAAGGAAAACACGGTACAACAAACAATAATTGTTTTTTTTTTCTACGTACTAGAAAACTTGCTTGTGCAATTGTTTCTGAAACAAAACAACATTAATACTTAGTAGTTACAACGAGGCTTAAGTTGGACATACTCTATTCTATCATGGCAGCACACAGATTCTCTTCCTTGGCTCTTTGCTTCTCTGCTTCACACATTAGGTAAAAAAAAAAAATAGAATAAAACAAAATAAACTATTTATCAGATGTGCCTAACTCAATGTCTAGCTTTTGTTGTCTATTAATCGTTGATAAGTTTTCTACATTAAGGCTCTTGTTTGTGGTTTCTTTGGATATCACGTTTGTGGCTATTTTCTTTGAATTCAAGACTTATGTTATCTATTCTTGCTTTCCCCTTGAATTATATGTACTGAAAATGAACATATGGAATTGCAATATGGACCAAGCTCTCTGCCCTTTTTGCATAAGTTATTTAAGAAAAAGGTATCACTGCAAGCATAAAGTAAAAGGCTAAGTGATTATTATACAGAATGTTAAAACTATAATATTCCTTATGTTCAAACTTCAGAGTCCAAACAATTCAAATTTATTCCAAGTGCAATTTTTTTCTTCTTTTTTATGCATTTATATAGAATTGTACAAGATAGAAAACTAGGAGAGCCGTGCCATCTCATTTTTTATTTTAAAAAAATCATAGTCCAGATAAAAAGAACTCATTGAAGATGTAGAGTGAACTGTGGAGCAACCAAAGAAAATTGTTCGTCTGTATTGTGGTATCACAAAATGGAAAAATAAACTGAGATTCAGAGGAAATTTATATAATTCTGCCATGGGATGTAGATAAATGTAATGCAGATTGGTCCTGTTAAATGTAACTCATTTTCTTCTTTTTCATTTTTCTGAAGGAAGGAACACTAAAAGGGGGAGAAACATCAACAGTTTCAGCACCGCCGCAGAAATTGATGATGATGATGATGAACTAGTCACAGCATCTGTCGAAATAAGTTACACCAAATATAGACACAGTGAGCACATTCCAGTTGAATAATATAGCTGATCAAGCCACTATTAGGGGGCCGTGTACAAATATTTTGGGGTCTAAGACGAAAATGTTAAAGGAGTTTTTTTTTTATATTTTAAAGAGACTTAGTATATTATATAAAATATCAATTTTTATATTAATCTTCTAACTTTTTTAACTGCAAAATCATTTATCAGAGTTTTATAATCAAACAATTTTAACACTTCAGATAAAATAGTTGACTCATTCAATCTATCTTGTAACATTGTTGATTTTAGATATGATTTAAGCAATTTTAATTTTGAAAAACTTCTTTCAGCAGTAACAATTATAGGGATTGTCAATAAAATTCTATATGCAATGTAAACATTTGGAAAAGAATCTAAAATTTTAATATAACTCAATATTTCTATTGGTGTGCTAATTTTTTCTCTTAATACTTCTCTTAGTACTTTCAATTCTGAAAATAAATCAAGACCATCAATATCAGAGTATTCATTAAACCTTAAAAACTTTTCAAGATTAATACAATATTTTTTCAATTCATCCTCATCTAAAGCTTTAATTTTTTTGGAATCAAATAAAAAACCAAAAATAGTCTCATATTGTAAAAATTGTCCAAATCGTGTCTCAATAGAATTAATTGATTGATCTAATATGTATAAAAAATACTCGATACGAAAAGATTCTTCAGGTGAATGTGTGATCTCATTACTAATATTTTCATCAAAATGAGATTTTCTATTAATTTTACGTTTTTCACGAAATTTTGGCTTTATATCCATTTCGATAGCCATTTTTTCTGTGGATTTTAAAGTCAATGCAAACCCATTTTCCCTATAATGTTTTAAATAAGTGATAAGACCTTTTAAATGATCTATGGCAACATCTATATGCATACCTTTTGATTGTAGAATTTTGCTAATAGAATTGACAGCAAACAAAATATCATACCAAATATTCATTCCTAATAAAAATTCAAAATCTTCAAGTTCATGAGTTGCTAAAGACATGACTTCACTTTTTAATTTAGGATCTTCACAATTTTTTGATAATTCAGTCAAAACATCTCTTACCTTTGGAGCTTGAAACTTAATAGTTTTGACACTTTCTATTCTACTTTTTCAACGAGTCTGAGATAATGATTTAATAAAAAATTTAGATACATTATCTTGCAAAATTTTCCACCGTTTGGTAGATGAAGCAAACAAAGAATAAATACGTTGTAGAACTCCAAAAAAAGAAATAGCTCTAGGCACAATAAGCCTCTGCATTGTCCTCATTTAAATTTTAATATGCATTCCAATGATGGCTTTCAGCAGAGTTGATCCATGACAGGCAATATATTCAATTGGGAAAGCATGCAAATGAAATTATAAAAATATGTATTTTTCAACAAATAACAGTTTCAGGACCTAAAGGATTGTCCAATGCACCTGTTGTTTTCTGTATCAGATGTTATTTTTGTTGTCCAATCTACCATTGTGACTACTATGGTCAAAATAAACAAAAAGTAACTTTTACTAAACATTGACTAATAGTCTAGAGAGGACAATGCTGAGGCTTATATTAATTTCAATAATATATTTGTAGAGAGAAAAGAAATAGGATACAAAATAAATATAAATAATTTGCTTAATTTTTTTAAATAAATAAAAAAATTATATTTAAATTATTTATAATAATACTTACATCTATATTTAATATTTGTGGTCTTATTAATAAAAATAATACCAAATAACATATTATACTATAACTTAATTTATCATTTAATAATTAAAATTAATAATAAATATTTCTTTGAAAAATACATATAAATATTGAGATCCTAAAAAATTGGAGACCTAAGGTCGTTGTCTCAGTGGCCTAGTGACTTACACGGCCCTGACCACTATATACACAGTGAGCACATTCCAGTTGAATTCTTGTTAAAATTATAGAAAACTGCAGGAAAATATAGACGATGAAGCAACATTTGTGGTTACAAACCAATTCACAGATATTGCAAACCCATTTATTTTAATTAGATGTTTGATATTTATGTGTGTTACCCTACAGGAAAAAAGATCACGGATACTAATGCGCATTGCTGATATGATTGAGAAACACATACAGTAATGAGCTTGCAACACTGGAAACATGGAATAATGGCAAGCTTTATGAACAGGCAGCCAAAGTTGAATTACCATTGGCTGTACGTCTGCTTCATTACTATGCTGGTGAGAGAGACCAGTAAGACCCATATAAGATTTTTATTTATGTACCTATTTATGAGTAAATACTATATGCATTGATAGTGTAAAGAGTTTTTATATAATAATTCAATTACAAACATAAATTTATTGATTTTTATGATAAGTATCTTAAAGTCAGATCAGCAAGAATTTATGTGGAAACTAAACTCTTTATTCATTCACATATACTTGGTTAAGTGATTTTTATGATTATTTCCGCCCTTAATTAATTCAGGTTGGGCAGATAAAATTCATGGTCTAACGGCTCCAGCTGACGGGAATTATCATGCACAAACATCTTATTTTTTTTATTCATGGAGAAGTCATATACTTCTACATTTCATGCATGCATGTTTCAAGAGAGGTTGTACTTTCATATTTCATGTAAAACCTTCTTTTTTGTGTGATATGTGAAAACAGTATCTACGGCTTCTCGGTAAAAAGTAAAAAAATTACATTTGAAATGTAGAAGCTATTAGGTTAAGTGAGTTTGAAAATATAATGGACCACATTGAAAAATCAGTAGCTTGAAAACGACTCTCTAATATGGTGAAAGATCATGGCGGAATACATAGATTTTGGATTTTTAATGCTAATCCAAACACACGGTTAGATTGTGTTTGGTAACTCGTTGATTATCTCCAAACGTGGATATATAAGCAAAAACAACCAAGCAACCCAGGCTTGCTTAAGCATCATTCCCTTGTCTTTGACGCAAATAAGAAGAGTGATGTGAAGTAGAAATGCTAATACAAACACACGTTTAAAACATTTTTGCTTTTATATATGTTGAATCAAATTAATTAATCGAAGTAGATCCATGACTTTGGGAAGTTATTACAAGTAGCTTTATGTTTTTCAAATGTTGGATGTGGAGAGTGTATATCATATTTACATTAATAAATTTATTCCAAACACACGCTTAGCTTCTGCATCTTTTAACTATTAATTAGACTTAATAAAACATATTGGTAATTATTTCCAAACACACAATAAATATATTGATATGGTTCAGGTAAAGTAGAACTTCATCAAAATTAATGTTTTAAATTTTCTACCGCAAATGATCTTTGGATAAGGACGTGACTTAAATTTTCTCCTGGCTACTTTTTTATTTTATTTGGCGAGAAAATTTAGCTGAAATTCGATTTTAGGATCTGTTGGATTTGCACTATGTTTAGACAGACGATAGGCGGGAACTTGAAAAACAAAATATTTTGAAAATGGAACTTAGATATGTTTCATTTAATTTCAGCTCATTCTATTTTATATTTCTTCCTTTAAGAGTATGAACGAAATCAATTTATATTTTACTAATATAAGTACTAAATTATATATTTATTCTTAACCCTAAATACAATTAAGAGTACTGTTTAGATGAGGGAATTTAAAAATTTTGAAAATTTTTTAATTCTAAGAATTTTAAATATTGAAATTTTTTTATTTTTAAAATTTTGTGTTTGGATAAAAAAAATAAAATTGTAAGAGTGAAAGAAAACAAAAGTAAAGAGAAGAAAAAATATGATTGGTGTGTTTTCAAAGAGAAGAATACTGATGCGATGTGGGTCACAGGGGAACCAGGACACGGCGGCGTACACCACCACACCCGACCACATCATTCAGTCAACGACGCAAGACATGGTCAGGCCCTCCGCGCCGGCTAGTACCTCCATCGCATGATGGGTAGTGACAGTTGCTCCCATGACTGGTGGATGCAGTTCTATATGTCCCCCTACGCTAACACTCGATTGATCTCCACGAGCTCAGACGATACTTCTTGAAGAAGAGAATCATCAACGTGAGAGAAGAGTAGCGAGTTCGAGAACGAAATTTCGGAAACTTTCAGATGGAAGAGAGGATAAAAGTTATAAAGGAAATACGCGAATGTTTTGAAAAGTTCTTCTATCAATAAGAGAATTTCAATTTCTCAACTTTTAGAAGAAAATTGAAATTTCACCTTTTTAGTTGTTTAAAATTTTATTTTAAAATTCCAAAAATTTAAATTCTTCATACAAAAACATCTAAAAAATGAATTTTGGATTAAAAAAATTTAAATTCTCTGATAAGTTACTTTCCTCAGTTAAAATTTTCTATCCAAATATACTCTAAAATTTTTTAATAGGGGGTGAGTTCTTAATTTGTAGTTCATATAACAATAATTTTGCAACAAATGAATATTTTGCTTAGAAATGAAATAGTCTAAATATTTTTAAAAATTCTTATTTCTAAAAATAATAATGATAATAATAATAAATCTTCTGGTGCTGACATCATTCCTTTCTTAAGTGTTCTAAATCTTCACCCATTCTTCTATTCTTTTTTATTTAACAAAAAAAGAGTGAAATTTCAAAAACGAAGATAGTATTTTTCTTAAAAGTTAAAAAAGTCATTTCTAAAAAATTATACCATCACAATATTTTTTTTTGAATTTATTTAAACACACCCTATATAAAGGCAGTAATACTCTTTGGCTCATAAATATACAAATAAATAATCAGTGCGTATCTCATCATTGATTATCATCGTAACGAATTTCGATTGTTTGGTCAACATGCTCCTAAATGGTGATTAGTAGTCTTAGAGAGATTAATAATAATAATAATAATAATAATGAGGGAATTGATATTGGCCCCTCTAAAAATTTTTTTAGCCCCTACTATCAATACAAAAGACCATAATACCCTTTTGCTTCTTTCCGCACACACCCCTCCATATGTTTCCTTTTTCCTCCCTTCTTTCTTCTTTCACTATCTTCCTTCCTTTCTTCTTTTTCTCTCTTTCCTCCCTTTTAGAGGTATTTTTTTCCCCTCTTCTAACAATACAACAGAATCATGATTTTATTGTGTTACAGATTCACCCACAATTCCATTGTGTTACAATTTATCTAATACAATGAAATCATGAATTTGTTTTGTTAACACAATAGAATCATGACTCCGATGTGTTAGATAAATTGTAACATACTAGAATCATGATTCTATTGTCCTACAAATTATGCAGCAAATGATTTTTCTTTTGAAATAACTCGCAAACAATTTTTCTTTTTAAAAATTGAAGTCCATGAACTTGCATTTCTAGATATCACTTTAATGCACCCCCTTCAACGAAGATAAAAAAAATTAGGTTATACGAATTGACAATCTGTATGAATCAAAGGATTGACAATCTGTATGAATCATATGAATTGACAATCCATATAACCTAAAAAAATTAAAAAATTAATACATATATATATATATATATATATTTCAATTTTTTTTATAAATTTAGTTATATTTTTTTAATATATTTGTGTAAATATTATTACATTAAGCCGTTTATGCAACTGCATAAAATATGAAAATTTAGATATAAATTTTCATATATATGCTTAACAAATAACTATCTCTCTTACCCATACATTGGTTGCCATATGATCAACATATGACACCAACATTGATGTATCATGGGGTTTGTTTGAAAAACCATTTCTATCAGCACCTACACGATCCATAATGGGCTCTTGAGGCTTCTCATGAACCTCGTCAGCAACATGATCCCATGCTCAACATCCTCAGCAACAGCTGCAATTGTCCGTTGTCCACATGTCGATGTTGTCGGCTTTCGACATTGAGGGACTTCTTCCTCATCACCAACAACCTATCTACCTAAGGTTCTTCCTAAAAATCTACCTAAAGTCTGACGCAATTCTTTAGTTCTAACCATAATTTACAAATTTGCACATTAATATCAAATAATGTCATCGTTCAAATAATAGTTGAATTTCATATTTCATTACATTTTTTTTTTCATTCTATTACTCAAAAACTACTAACTAACAAATTCACTAATAAATCTTCTAAAACCCTACAGTACTATTAAATGTAGTATGTTTTAACAAATTTAATAAAAAAAATTAAAATTAACATTAAATGATTAATGTAGAAAGTAAAATATATCATCAAAATCAAATCACAATTTAATTTAAAATAATTTATAAATTACTATTTAATAATATATAAATAAATATTTAATTACTTTATAAATATCTATTTTAATACCTTTATATATTCATCAATTAATGTAGAAATTCATTTCCAAAATTTTTATACTTCACATCACAAATTCTAACAAACTAAAATATACCATCAAAATCAAAGTATAATTTTATTTTTTATTTCTAATAAATGACTACTTCATTATTTTATAAATAATTATTTTAATACTTTTAAATATTTATAAATAAATTAATAAATTCATTTTTATTTTTTTATAATTCCAAAACACTATTTATATAAATATTTAATACTATTAATGTAATAATATTTATACAAATATATTAATAAAAAAATTGCATATACAATATTACGTTTTTTTGTTTAACTAAATTCTAAAATATATTCATTATAAAAATTTATTCATTCATTTTTAAATAAAAAAATTATTAAATAACTATTTTAAATATATAAATGTATTAAAATAGTTATTTATAAAATAATAAAATAACAAAAAAATTATACATTCATTTTTAAATAAAAAAATTATTAAATAATAATTTTTTTAAAAAATGAACTAAAGTAAAAAATATTTAATTAAATAAAAAATATTTAAAGTAAACAATAATACTTATTTATAAAATAATTAAATAACAATAAAATTTAAACATTAATTTTTAAATAAACAAATTAATTAAATGAATATTTTAAAAAAATTAAAATAAGCAAAAATATGGATTGAGAATATGTATAATACATACGGCGGATTTATATGGATTGACAATCGGTATGGATTATATGGATTCTCAATCCATATGAATTATACAGATAATTCGTATGATCCAGACAGATTGTCAATCTATATGATCATATCATATGGATTCTCATTTTATATCATTGTACGGATTGTCAATCCGTATGATTTAAAGTAGTTAAATTAAAACAAATACATAGTTGGAGAGATAGAAATACTCACGACAATGACAATAACGGGAGGAGAGGGATGAACGGAGGGAAAATGATTATGACCATGTAATAGAGATTAGTAAATGAATGTTGTGTCACGAAGGAGAAGATGAGACGTGCATATTTCAATTTTAAGCAAAGAATAATTTATTCATTTCACTTTAATGACTGGGCGGTAAAAGAAATGCAGAAAGAATAACCCTCCCACTTAAGATAATTGGCACAATATACTTCCATATTCCCAAGGCCCAAAAGGCCTAAAACCGCGCTGTGAGTGCTGAGAACGTTACTTCATTCAAAAGCAGCAACAGCAGGTTATTCTTTGTTTCTTTTCGTTCTTCCACAGCCGGTAGGTACTGTTTTCACTCTCATTGTTTGAATTCTTCTCTGTTTGTTTTAATGGCACTGCCACACCGTATCATTACCCTCTATCAAACCTAATTTCGCCCCTTCTCTTTATGAATGAATTCATTGAATATACGAACTTAGGGTTTTTAAATAACTGCAGATTCGGCTTTGTCCATGGCCACCGAACCAAAAGCAGCCACTGAGGACGTCAAGATTGATCTCTTCGAAGACGATGACGAATTTGAAGAGTTTGAAATCAACGAAGGTAAATCTTGTCCTTTCCGCACGCAAATCTCGTTGCCTCTGTTTCAATTTTTGTTTTGTTTATTTTTCCCAATTTTTTAAACATGTTTTATCTTTCGAATCGACATCTGTTTATTTTTCAACAATTTCTTGGCCTCTAACAAACCGAACTTTTAATCGGACCAGTAAGTATAATCCGGTTTCGTTTGAACACTGCTTCAAATCTAAAATTTGATTCTAATACCAAATTTGAAATAATCAAGTGGAATTAGCTTATGAGTGAAGTCCCATAAATGGCTTTTTATATCATTTCTAACATACACCACCACGGATTTGAACTCGGTGCATTAGGGTTTCACTTTAATTGTTGTTTTCTTTTTCTTCTCTATTTATTCTGCTACCTATGTTTTGTTTTACTGTTAAAGATATTTATGGGTAAGATTGGAGCCAATCAACCAGATAGTACAAACTATATGTTTAATAAATAGTTGATTATTAAACAGTATGTCTAGCTGAATCTTTTTACTGAAATTTAATTTATTGGTTATTTGTTTCTGATCCATAGACACATAAGATAATAAACATAGTGGACCTAATACATGTTGTATGCAGTTCCTAATAGTTAATAGTTTGTACTACTGTATTGTTTTTGAACTGTATTATTGTTGTTAGTAGTCCTTACTCCTTAGTATAAATTTCATTGTACTATTAGAATTGAAGAAAAAGGAATTTTCTAGTGAAGCTTGTGTTCTGTCATGTCCTTTTCCGGTGTTCCACACGTCTGTGGCTCATTTCATCCTCTATTCTAACTTCAAAGTTTTAACTTTGAATGAAATGTATAGTTAAAAATGACCTAGCCTAGATTTTAAATTTTGAATCACCAAGGCTTTAGTAATGGACAATGAAATGGCCATTTATGCATTTACTTTTTAGGATCAACATATTTGACATGAATACTCTACACTAAGTGTGTGTTGGTATAGTGGTCTTAGCAGGGAAATTGTATTTCAAAAGGATGGCTGTGTCATCAAAACTCCTAAATTTGGGCAGTTTTCCTCTTAAATAACAAGTTAACAAAGACACTTCAGGGACTCTACCCTGTAAGCCACCTACGTCATGTCCTGTTTTATTTATAAAATGCACTAAACATGGATTATAAGTTAAAACTCATGTTAAGCATATTCCATTCTGCTTTAACATGTCTACTATACACTACCTTAGTACATCTAGACAAGGCATTATTCTGTCATTAGTTAACTCATGCTGTTCATCTTGTTTCTCGTTCGTAATAAACACTTATTAGGACTTATTTGATCACTTGAATTATTTTATTTTCATTTTCTTTTTTTATTGTTTCTAGTGATGGTATTTGAAAGTTCTTCAGGTATTAGAGAATGCTTATTCCACTTGATTTGTTTCGGGTCTTGGTGTCATTCTAATGTTTCTTATTTTTGTTGCACTTTATTGTTTTACAACTTTCAGAGTGGGATGACAAGGAGGAAGGGAAAGAAGTGACTCAACAGTGGGAGGATGATTGGGATGACGATGATGTTAGTGATGATTTCTCTCTTCAGTTGAGAAGGGAGTTGGAGAGCAACACCGAGAAGAACTAAACCACCTGCTAGTTATTGTTGCTTGATATGGCATGCGTTATGACTTGGGTGTTTGAGCTCTTCGAAGGAGATGAAAACTATGCCTTGTTAGGAAGGAAATTGAAGAACATAGGGACATGACTTTTCTGTTATTTCCTGAATATATGCTTTAGAAGTTATTGAGTGCTTGTACTTTAATTGAATTCTGCATTATTAGGTGCTGTCTGGCTTTAAAATTTGACTTACAATCTCGAATTATTTGTTCTTATTTTCATTTTAGGGTTGGGTGGGCATGCTTTTCTATGAACCAGTCTGGCAAATAGTGCAGTTGAGTTGCATTTCTCCATTTTCTACCTGCCCACCGGTTCCAAATAGGAATTTCCTAACTGAAGAATCAACGTAAAGCCTGAAAAAAAATTGACTAATCTAGGAAGCATTTGGCAGATAATTAAATACTTATCTGTTAATTTAAAAAGAATTTAAAGGTATAATTCATTTAAATAACCCTAAGTTTAACGTTTGTTTATTGGATAAAAAATTTATCTGTTCTATTGAGTTTTAGTTTTCATTTTTGAATCTCAACCAAACTATACCGAACTTGTATTATTATGTATGGTTTTAAGTAAATTATTTACGCCAATTTGTCATGGACATGGAAAGAAAAATGAGTGAAATTCAAATTGAGTTTAAGAAGTCTTTGATAAAGTGGATTGGATTGCATCAAACGAACTGATAAGAATCAATTGATAGATAACCAGGTTCTCACCATGCAGTGTTTCTTCATACAGCATGGGTTCTTTTTGCAAAACACCTAAAATGCCTTATTTTGTATAGGGATTAATTAGCAAAATTTCTATGCTTGTCAGTATAGCCGGTATTACAAGTTACATTCAATTCATCCTCATCGTTTATATAAAATATCACTAGTATCATGTTTCATGTTTTTTTTTAATAACATTCCATGTTTTATATTTAATGGACATGATGGACCAAATTTTACAAAGTCCATCTTAGAGGCCCCCTTGAAAAGACTCTTCTAGACCCCTTTCGTGATTTTCTCCATTATCTTTATTTATTAGTTGCTGACTCTTCTCATGTTAATTAATTTGATTTCCCCTTGTTTTGTTGATTTAATGTAGGTGAAGAATATTGTTCTTTTAATCTTTTAGACTTCTAAAAATCAAATGCCTTATTTGTGACTTCTTTAATCCTCATCTCCTTGTATGTGACCTTTCTTCAAGTTCTGTTGCTGGCAATAGTGGCAGATCTATGTTACAAAAAACAAGGATAAAGATAATTTTCTTATGTATGATACCTTTAATAATTTTAAATATATATTATGATCCCTCAACATATTTGGTCCAACTCCCCCACTAACCGAGTAGTACTAATTTTCTGAAGCTGTTAACCGAATTTTATATTGTTTTGGTGATCCTTCAGCCTTTAAAGATATTACTCATCTTGATTCTTAATAGTCTGCAATCATAACTTTGAAAAAAGAAAAAAAGAATAAGGAAGATTATTTCACTCTAAGAATGTTATAGCATTTAGACGAAACTTTTACAATACTGTGAAGCGATTAAAGTATTAAAACTAAAAGAAATAGTTCAAAAATATGGAACTTACAATTGGGTCCTTTAATTAATAGCAAACCAATCAATTTAAGAAAAACCAATTAGCTTGATTCAGATGGCTTTCTTCTTCGAAACTAGATCAAACCCAAAATTAGATCTAAATATAACAATATTATAAATTATTCCCCTTAAAAAGACATAATTAGTAAATCCCATATTTAATTTTTTTAATAAATTTAAGTTACTTGATGTTAAAATAAGAAAATAAGTGGAAGATACTCTTACTTTTTTTAAAAGTGTTGTGTCAAACTACATTTTAAAAAAATTTCAAGGTTAAAATTTATTGATAATACTTTTTAAAAAGTTATATATATATATAGTTTAATATGTCATAGATATAAGATAATGATTTATCTTAGGATACTGTATATTTTTACTGAATAGTTGCAAAAGAGCGTTTTATGTCTATATACAATTGACTAAGACAAAGACAAGTCACCAGATAATGATTAATCCCTGTATAAGTATATTGACAGGATGGCGAAAAGTATAAGGAATAGGAAATTGTAATTTTCTACGGAATATTTTCGAAGAGCATTATCTATTATATCGATATACAGTTAGCTAAAGATAAGATAATGATTTATCTACGTTATTAGCAGATGGGGGGAATGACGAAAAATCTCAAGATAGTGTACAAGTACCAATCCTCATCATAGTTGATACTGTCCAAAATACAATAAAACCAACCCCAAACAGGCAACGGTACTTGCGTCCATTCGATATGATAGGACGAAAAAGACAAAGAAACATTCACTCCTTCGGCTGAAAATCTGTCCACGATACCCAGCTGTCTGGAAGGATAAGCATTTCACACACACCAACCAGAAAACAAAAATAATACTGGTAGTTGATCCATTGCATAATTTGAATCTGTTGATAGTTGATTAGATGATAGTTGATAGTTTTAGAGAATTGTTTTAGAAAGAAAGCTATATCATTGATTTCTTGGATTGTCAATTACAACATACCAATTGCTTATTTATAAGTTCAAGTCACCAACCTCTCAATGGTGAATGTTTTTACATTACTTTAGGTCTTTCTAGAGTTTTCATGATAGATTAGTATCATGATAGTTCTAGATTCTTCTATCTTATACATAGACTTATAGTTCTAGATTGTTTTACCATATTCATACACATTATAGTTCTAGATTGTTCTACCATATTCTATAGTTCTAGGATATTCTATTATTTTCATACATATTATATTTAAGAATATTCTAAAAATTTATAGCAATTTCAACAGAATTAAATTGACCCTAGAACTGAAATTATTGTGTTAATCTAATAAGAATAATTAGAGTTAAATATATGAAACATTGAAAACATGTGTGTAAGAACAATATTTAGATGAGATGGTAAATTACATCCACAAAGGCAAATTTGATATAACGGGTATGGCTCGGTTGGTTTAACCGTGCGTAAATTTGATTTACTTTTCTTTGCTGATAAAAAAAATAAAAATCTGACACAAAGGCAAATTTGGGGTGCTGAAATTCAACTAATCATACACATGTATGTGTTCTATTCCGTTACAATTTCTAAACTTTCAGAAACAACACTTTGTTCCCTCACAACTGGTGAATGAACCCATGTTCTACAAATGGGACAAACGGGTGTCTGCAGTATCCATGAGTCTATACACTGCACATGGAAGCTGTGGCTGCAATTGGGCAATAATCTGCACACATCACCAACCTTGAAATTCTCCAAGCAAACAGCACAATCCACTAGGCCACAACACCCTTTAGTACTCTCTTTTGGCTCTTCATAAGGAAAGCAAGGAAGGTTTTTCAGGTCACCAACGCTGTCGCCGCCAAACATTCTCTTCATGGCATTGATGCTGCGATGAGTACCTTCTTCTTCTTCTTCGTTGTTGTTCCCTCTGAAGGCCCTCCCCACGACGCAGACATGGATGACCACCAAAATTGCTATCCCCACAAAGAGTATGATCAAGGAAATCACAATTTCCATAATCTGGTTCTGACCTAATTTTCACTCACTGGTCCCAACCTTGGTTTTCTTTTGAAATTGGAAGTGTCTGATCAATTTGTTTGCTCCTCAAAGGGAACGAATTAAAACACAGGTCAAACAACCACCAACTGAAGCAACGGTAAGCTACCTGGTTGCTTTTATCATAACGCATTTATAATATATATATATACTAAAATCCAAAACGCATCGCATCAAGTGAATGTGAATAAGGTAGACTTTTAGATCTCACTTATTAGACTAGAAGTTCTTTTTTTTTTTTAAAAGGATAAGAGGGGAATCTATAAAATAAAGACTTAGACATTCTAGTAAGTACATTACTTAAGAATTAGTATGAGTGAGTATGAAAAGAGTGAAAATGAAAAGGGTGAGATGAAATATGCTACCTATGAGTCCTTATTTTTAGGAGATGTTATGCTGTAATAGCTCTCGTAAAAGAATTATTAGCTTATGAATAATAGCTACTAAATAAATATAGTTTAGAGATAATTGAATATCTCTCACAAAATAAGGAGATTATAATATATTCAAATAATTGAATAGTTAGAGATAATATGTCGAATGAGAGTCCGAAACGCTTATATTCCTATGTATCTTGGAGACATTCGACGACACAATGATAAAAATATTTTTAATCCATTTATGTTTGGACAAGCAAAGTTTATATATTTTAATATGGAGGAATTTAATGCTTAAATATTACTCCCTTCTTTTTTTAATTTTATCTCTCATTTGTAAAATTTAAGATCACATTAACTATTATTATTATATCAATTATAATCTTACTTTTTACATGATTTTAATTAATTTACACATCTATTTAATATGGAGTGGAAAAAAGAGGATAAAAATAAAAAATTCCACAATAGAATCAACAAAATTTATTATCTTTTTTGGTTTCAAAGTAACAACCTTAAAAGATAATTAATGAGGAGTAGTAGAAAATATGTAAATTTAATTCTGTCTCTTAAAATTTATCATATTTTTTAAAGTTATAAAAACAAGAAGCTACATTAAGGAGTGGAGTATTTATTTGAGAGTGTCGAGGACCAATTTCATAATATGAATGTATACGGGCTTTGATCATGTTTGATCAAAGAATATATAAAAACTAAAATCACAATAATACTATATTCTCTTACAATTTTTTTCTATTGTGTTATAAAGAAGATATTAAATTTAAATAAGTATATTTACTGTCTTAACAAAACTAACCAATATTTATATGCAAAAGAAGTAAGAAAATTAATGAGAAGATTTAGAAATATTAAAAAAAAAACACAACAGAAAACTGAAAAGTTATCTTATTCTTTTGTGGTTTACTACATAAACTACGTGTCGTGTCAAGACTCAATTCAACAGGTGTTGAAGTTCAGTACAATCCAAAACAGATCTAGATCAGATAACAATAGTAATGACTAAGTATAGGATTTGAAATTTAATTGTAACATTTAAAGTTTTGATTAGTATTGGACTTTTGCTCTCCGAGTCTTAATTCGGTCACAGTATATTTCAACAAATAATAATAATAAACAGAAAGCTAAAACATGTTACTATTTGCTTTTATGATTGAGTGATTTTAGTGGGCAATATGACAGGTAGGAGTATGTAAAATAGTAGTGGGTGATTTGAGTGAGTGATTTTAGGAGCAATTGAAGGATAAAGTAATTAATCTAAACAAAATATGTAAATCAAACACATATATATTTTTATTATTATTGATATGTAACAGAAATTAATTAATAATATTTATGAAATCTAATATATTTATTAAATTTAATAAATATAATATATTGATAATGTTCCAAGTATGAAATGTTATTTGAAGTTTTTTTAAAAAATAAATGTAGAAACTAACTTATAGATTCCATTAAATCAATTTTGATGAAAAAACTGAGTGGAGTAAAGACAAACCACAAGTCTAAAACTAATTGTTTGGTACAACATAAAGAGAAAAGAAGAAAGATAGATGAGGGGAAATTTTAAAATTTGAATTTAAGAATTATAGAAAGATAAATATTTTGTTGTTTCTGTATACTAATTTCCCTCTCTTTCTTCGTAAATAAAAATGTACCATTTTCCTTATTCCTTTATTCTATATTTTCTTTCATTTGATTGATACAAAATGAATAATGTTGCAATTATATTACAGATTTTATATTTGTCATTACTATTATCTAATGCAATTTTGTATTGGACTTCAATGAGATTCAACAAGTAAATAGTTATTTTGGTGTTTGAAATTGAGAGATATTTTACAAGAATGATAGTTTTCTCGTATGAAATTGTCAAACATTAAATGCTTTCAAGGTTGGAGCTATTGTTATTTGTCTCATTATTTGTTTCCACTTTAGCATGTAGTTAAGCAACTTCCTATAGCATACGTGCTGGCAAACATTTTGTACGGTTGGTAGGTATAAAATAACCAACTAGCGTTAAGAGCAATAATACTTAGTGACATTATTTATTAATTGGAACCTGAAAATTCGTTTCCAGATTCGCAATGCGTGTGATGAGGTCCTCCATGTGTTGAGCGAAGCTTGCAATGCCATTAAGGAGTTGTGCGAAGTCGCTAGCTTAGCGATGGCATCCTCCATGCATTCCGATGAAGACGACTTCGATCGTGTACCGTGCCATGGCCAAGCAATGAAAGCATCAATGTTACTTGATGGTTCAAGACTCAAGCAATCCCCAGAATCTTCCTTCACAAACCTGAGAAAGAAGAGAGAATTCGAGAAAGGGAGAAAACTCAAGAGAGAAGAAGAGAAAATTCTCGTTTTTATTATTAGGATGACTCTACATGGTTCAACTTTTATAGACATGGCTAGCTCCTAACCGCCTAACTACCATAACCGCTTTTGCAACTAACTCATATATTACAATACAACTTGTATTATTCTTAGTACATGAGCTCTAACCATCTTCTTCCACTACTAAAAAAGGTGTTTTTTACATCGGTGCTTCTAAGATGGTTATAAATGACCGTCTTAGAAAGTGTGGCGGTGACATAATTGTAATTAAGAGCAACACAACAACGTTGTTTCCGCAAACTCGTCGTCGTAGCCCCATGCAATGGAAAATTTGTAATTATCTGATTACCATACAAAGACGGTGTTGTCCCAAAAACCGTCTTTGTATCGTTACTGGTTGCACGTGGTGGACATGTGATTGTTGTTTCGTGTTATTTGGCGCCTATGCAGGTGATTGAAACACCTTTCACTACTCCCATTCACTACGTGCCCTAGCTAGCATCCGTTCTCCTATGCCATATGTTCTGCCGTTTGTCGTGCCGCGCGCTCCAAGGTTTGCTTTCACTGGTGGTTTGCTTTCCATAAACGTGTCGTTTGTCCGTTCTTTCATCTTGTGCCCTCCAACAACGCTGAGCCCCAATTTAGGTAAGTTTTATACCAGAGTCTGCATTTGGTTCATATGTTCATGTTCATTTGTAATGCTTATATTCCTTCATTCATACATTCAAGTTTTGTCTCTAGTCAGGGCCCTTGTGTCTCAGCAGTGGTTGTGGGTCTTGTACTACTCCGCAACAGATTCAGGTGAAGCTGAGCCCCATTATAGGTAATGTTTATAACAGTGTAGTTTTTAATGTTTCTGTTCACACTTCAAAGCTTTTTGTTCTTGTCTTCTATTATTTGCTTCTTCCTTTGATTATTCTTGGATAAGAAATTTTTTTCACTTAGTTGTAGTTTCAACAACCATAAGTCTAACACACACGAGATTGTCAACTTTAATCATTGAAGGTGGAACATGCATGTATTATCCTAGGAGGAAGCTGTAAGTTTCAAAAATAAGCCCTGAAAATCACAAAGAATTGTTTGTAGGTAAGAAGATCAAATTATTAGATGTATACTTGTACTTAGGTCCTAGCTACTACTAGATGTATACTTCTACCCAGGTCCTGTTGTCCAAGTAAATTGTAGATCTAAAGTCAGAAGATCAATTGGTTTATTGATTGGACATAAACTGTATATAAGTACACGAATTTGATCCCTCAAAATATTAATATGTTCCATCCCCCTGTTTCCTATTTGTTTACCTTCTATTTCTTTTTCCCTAAATAAGGTCTATTAAGAGCCATGAGCCTGCTATTTTTCTTTTCTTTTTTTCAAAGAAGCCAAAGCCTTCTCTTAGTCTCTTAGGAAAAAAAACATGTTTTATGCCTTATTACAAGATATAAAACATGTTTTATGCCTTGTTAACATGCTGGTTAACATCCATGTCGTTCCTCCCTGGCTGGTTTGCATGCAGATATAAAAAAAGTCAATATAAATATAAAATGATGTAACCATGATCCATATATGGGACTAAAATTTTTTAGACCTTGAGAAAGAAGGGAATCAAGTGAAGTGTTAATTAATCAAAATCAGATTATTATTATTGAGCCTAAAAATTTGTTATCAAGCTTACAGTCACACCAAATCGAAAACTCTCAGTAGTGGCATCAGTGAGCTTTTGTATCTTCTGATGATCTATTTCTTCTCTGGCGATGGCAAACCTATTAAAGTAGAAAGTAACAAGTTGTTGCCTAACTTCTTCAAGTATCTTACATAATCTTCTTTTTTCTCGATTCACGATTGCCCATGTGCTACATCAAGGAAAGTACAGAAAATGGAGCAAATATTATGGGTTAGTTAGTAATTATGAAAACTGAAAGAAATGTTTTTTTTTAGATAAAAGAGATCGGAGAGGGGCTAAGTAGATGTGGAGATTTACATCCCAACTATGTTGGCACCCTAATCTCAACAGCCCATCCATATATATATATATATATATATTAAGAAACAGAGAATTACAAAATAATTGGGAGGGTCAAACCATACCCAATGAAGATAAGCTAGGAATGAAAGAAATGTTACTAACACTAACACTCTTATAACACTACTTTTGTGGTTGAAATATATTGGAAAATACTGCAAAATTTTGTGAATCCGCTACTTATTATAAGAGTGTGTTAACTAACATTAGAAAATATGTTATAAGGAAAATGTTTGAGAGAGTATATTGTTAGAGAGTGTGTTGTTAGTATTTCTTAAACTAAAAAGGATAAATCATTGCACCTGGTTGCTTTAGCTATGATCTCTTTGGTGTAATGGTCCCTGACTATCCAATCTCTTCGTGTTCCATTCTTTCCGGCAACATCAAACCAAGTTTCAACCTTAATTTCATCCTTCCTGTCATATTTATGATTTTGTTTTTTAGTAAACCATAAATAAGCACTCCTTAAAAATTTAAATCTTTTTAAAAATAACTTTCTGCAATTTCTTTAAAAGTAGTATAAGAGGTTAGGGGCAGGGGTAGTCATAAGCATCATATGTGTGTGTGGATAGATTGATGTTTTCCATTTGCTATATCTCTATACTTGAACTTGAAAACGAGTAACAACCCAAATGAGATTGCAAAGGTCCATTTCCTGAGTAGCTCCAAAACCATTCTGACTTCCCCCACAGCTAGAGACATGGTTTAAAGCAGTTTCCTAAAACATTTTATATGCAGGTCATCGAGATGATTTTTCATTCCTCTGGTTCATTAATTCTATTTCTCAAGTAGTGTTTCAAAAACATTTTGATCATGAACTGTGCTCTTTTACACTCATCAATCAATAACTTGTATTTATTCTTCTCTCATCATGTCTTGTATAGAATGAAATGTCTGGCCTTTTTACAATATAGATTCAATTATTTGACAAGTAATGTTTTACACACACTTTTAAATGCTTATTAGGTGTTCATAACAATATGAGTAGGAAAACCTATAAGCAAGATAAGCTCTTATCCTTTCCTAGAGCATACAAGAAAATCTAATAGATAGTAATATAAATTGTATGTTAATAATAAACTTGAAAAGTAGAAGATTGATTGAAGAAAATTTCGTTACTTCAAGAACGCATATCTGAGTACATAATTTTAAATTTCTCTATATATCATTGTTGTAGTATATTTTGAATATAAATTAATTAAGTAGATCATATTAATCCGCTATAAATATTATAATAAATACTCCCTTATAACTTTCATGACTCATAGTGACAACAATGATCATAACAATGGTGATTGAATGACATAATGATAGTGGTAATCATGACAACAATAATGGTATTAATAATGTGGGAATGATGACAATGGTAACATAATGACAATGATGATAGGACCAGTGATGATCTCAATTGTGATGGTAGCAATAATAATGATTATAGTAATGATGGTGACAATCATGACAATGTTTAAGATGCACAAAATAATAGTAATAGCAGTTATGATAGTGAGGGTAGCATGTGGTGGCAATTTTGGAACAAAATCATAGAGTGTGATGGTGGGGGTAAGAAAAAAGTATCTATTTTATCCTATTTTCTTCCTAACCCAAATCCTTCCATGCAGGATAACTTTAAGCTAATGAACATGACTAAATGGAGATGCCATAGACTAACTCTCCTAAAGCATTAATTGTTACGTGAAGGCTCGTAATGATTTGAATCTTATACCCACTGACACATGAGCCTTTTGGGTTACAAAAGTCCACCCTACCTTTGGGCAGTGATGATGAAACTCCTAAGTCTTTAATACTATGTCGCATATCAGCTCTCCTAAAAGCACAAGATATTCAATGAGGGATCATGAATGATTTTATATCTAACTAGAGATAAAGGGGGAAGTCAATAGTTTTAGTCCAAAACAGATGTGGCTAGGAATAAAGATGTTGGAAATTACAAGATAAAGGGAGCTTTGACTTCTAGATTGCGAGACACGCAACAGAAAAATTCAGATTCTATTTTTAGGGCATTTTCTTGGATTGCTGGGTAATTTTAAGTTCAGATGCTGTTAGTAGACCAGAATACTCCTTTATATTAGATATTGTTGACTACTGAGTATTTAAAGTTAGAGTAAATTGGCATGTTATTTGAAATTGCAAGATCTGGTCCCATTAGGCATATCATCTGACTTGCTTCCCTCAGGCTGACTGAGGCAGTGTGTCTATTTTCTGCCCAGCCTAGATGACCAGATGAACCGCTTTTGACCACTATTTTCATTAGTTCAGTGTTTAATGTTGTCTTTTGTCTATAGTAACAATGTGTCATGAGTGATGACTATAACCATGCTAGTAAATATGTTATATATTTCTGCATTTTATCTTGATCAATTATTTTGCACCTTATATCATTTGTCTTCATGCAGTTGTCTGATGCTGCAAAATGTTCTATGTACTGTAGAAACTAGTGTAATTTGTGTTTTATAGAATATCCTGAATGAATCCTTGATTAATTCCAGAGTTCATTTGGTTTTTATCTTTTTGGAGTTATGGTCATTATATTTTCATCTGGTCAACTATGTTGCTTCTGCAAGATTACAATAAGTGTTAACGATTACTAGTGCTTATATGAATATAACTGCTATGCATTGTCAGTGTAAAAAACAATTACATCATCAATCAATCAACAATCACTATTTGTATGACTTTTAGGTAGTGTTTGGTTTAATTACACTTGGGTGCATTTGAGATGAATGTTTCAAAATGTGAAATTCATTTCTGGTGCACTAGCGCCTATTGGAGACCCTACCCTGTCTCTCCTCTTCATCACCTAGATGTTGTTTTGGGTGGATTACCCAATGAATATGACTCATTTGTCACCTCTCTGCTAAGTTTTCCAGATCCAATTTCAATCACAGAGATTGAATCCCTTCTACTAGCTCACAAAGCACAAATGGCAAAGCACAAGCATCTCTCTATGACTAAGTTGATCTAGGCAAATGTTACACAAGCTCCAACTTCAGTTCAACCACCTCTGTTGTAGGTGGCACAGAAAGCTCAAACATATGCTAGCTATGGGTTTCCTACTGGCGACTATCAAAATGCAACTTGAGACTGTGGTGGCAGATTTGGCTAATCACATGGATGAAGTGAAGGACGCTTTGGCCTTGGTCTTCATTCCATTGACAAATGTCACAAGACAGGACACGAGGCCTCTATCTGTTATCACTTATCATCAACGACTGGGACCTCTAATATCCCACTTTTTCCTTTTGCTATGTTTTTGCCTTTGCTAGTCAATGATCCTTACTCTATCTTAATGCTTCCATTCCATGTCCAATGCCTCTTTCCATATTTTGAAGTTGTTCCTTCACACCAGTATTGTAGAAATGTTGACCAAAGTCACATGCAATCAACTGCTGCATGTCCACAATCATTACAGGCCTCACTATCTGGCTTTGATACTTGGTATCTGGATTCTTGACTTTTGCACCATCCATCATGTCATATCTTAGCCATGCAATCCAATTCAAAGCACTCCCTTATGTATATCTGATCAAGTTGTCATGGGGAATGGGCAAGTTCTATTCATAAATCAATTTATTCTTCATATTTTTGTTCCCCTGTTTATTTACACACTTCTTTGGTCCTCGACAATTTACTCCTTGTTCCTAACATGAGCACGAAAAACTTGTGTTAATAAATTTTCTCAAGATAATAATTTCGTTGAATTTCATCCCTTCCATTGTTTTTTTAAATCATACGACTCCTGGAAAGTGCTGCTGCAGGGCACTATGGGACATGATGAATTGTACACCTTCACAAATCTTGTCATTCCAAGAGATGGTCCTGCTAGTGTTAGTGTGCAGAATTCCTCCATTTTATCCTCTACCTTTTTTGCAAAATATTAATGTTTGTATCTCCTATATTTAGATCCTTTAATTCCCGCCACACATGTTAATTCACCCATTGCACTTAGTTCATATGTGAATTGGCATTGTAACTTGGTCATCCTCATCATGACACATTGCAAAGTTATGCAAAACGCTAAGACAAATATGTCTCTTGTATCTTAGCTACGCCAAGACAAATCTGTGTCTTGTATGTTGTAATTTTAGAGGGAAACTTACAGTTTTTTAAACACCACTTTGTAGGCTGCACATTGCGACTTAGAATCTATGGATCCTACTACATTAATTACTCATAATTTTTTAGAACAATTAAGGATAAAACAAGTGTGTTGCTTTACAAGTATAGTATCTTAACCCCTTGTAGCCATTTTTATATTTCACATATTTCATCATTTTAGAAACATTATATATTGTCACGTAGCATGCTCAACATTACTTATTTGACATGAGGTGCCTCAAGGCCATAATTGACTTTCCTGCAAGTCGTATTCCTTTTTGTTAATAACATGCATGAACAATGTTTATATAACTGCTTTAGTATGTCACCTAATTATAGTGTTTGGGATTGATTGTAGGTACTTCTATTTCACTGACAAAGGAAGTTAAGGCAGTTTTCTATCGTTCTTCGTTGACTAAACATAACCTCATACAATTTTCCCTGCCATCACCGTAGTGATAGTTATTGTTACACGTATCTTTCCAGGTATGTATGTCATACTTATTCTTATGTGGATATTACATTTTTTCAAATATGTAAATTCTTAAATATTAATATTATGTGCATGCTAAGTGACCCTTAGTTTCCCGTTCAAGCTTCAATACAGTGATTAATACAGACAGTTTCGATTAATCACTATATTAGATCTTGAATTGTTCGTTTGCACAATTTGGGAGCATTTTTTTACTTCATTCATAGATATATGTTAAGTACGTTGTGTTATATTTGATTAAGTTTCGGTTGACTGCATATCGCTTTGTTCTCCGGGTGCATACTTGAACGTGGTCAAATCATGTGACCTGTTTCATTTTGTGCACTTGGAGACCAATGTGAAATGCTGCCGAAATTTAATCAAACTAACCATATCGTACTTAACTTGTACATATGAATGACTTAAAAAAAAGTTCCTGAATGGGATAGGACCACACCTTTTTATGAAAAAAGTGAGATTATCATGCATATAGGATAACATACCTAGTATTACAGAACAACAACCATGGATCAAAGTTGGATTAGAGCACCTCGCATAAGCAAAGTTTATGAAAAGGGGGTTGAAGATTTTTTGGCATTTGCCGAACAAAATGCACCAGATTTAGCTGCAATATATTTTTGCCCATGTGTCAAATGTGTGAATGGGAGACGTCAGTCATTGAATGACATTAGATCACATTTGATATGTGACGGGTTTAGCCTGAGTTACACAAATTGGATATGGCATGATGAATTGCCTCACGTGTCAACAACATCTCAACCTGAGTTGGTTAATGTACAAAGCGGAGATCGAATGGAAGACATGATACATGATCTTGGCCAAAAGGGTTTTCGGGATGTTCATGCACATTATTATGATAATTTACAAACAAATTCCAAGAAGCCATTGTATGTGGGATGCACAAGCTTCACTTGGTTATCAGCTGTGCTAGGTTTGGTGAACTTGAAGGCCAGATTTGAGTGGAGTGACAAAAGCTTCACTGAGTTGCTTATGTTATTGAAGAATATGCTTCCTGAAGATAACATTTTACCCAAGAGTCACTACGAGGCAAAGAAGATATTATGTCCCGTCGGCATGGAGTACCAAAAAATCCATGCATGTCCTAATGACTGCATTCTTTACAGAAATGAGTTTGTAGAAATGTGTAACTGCACCACGTGTGGGGTATCATGCTACAAAGTCAACGACGGGGAATGCAATGATGGTGCATCCACAAGCAGTAGTCATCAAGTAAAGGTATGTTGATATTTTCCAATAATACCAAGGTTTAAGAAATTGTTTGGCAGTGCATCCGATGCAAAAAATTTAAGGTGGCATGCAGATGAAAGAATAATGGATGGGCTGCTCCGACATCCTGCTAGTTCTCCACAATGGAAGACAGTTGATCGATTGTATCTAGAATTTGCACAGGATCCAAGAAACCTAAGGCTTGATCTTGCTTCAGATGGAATGAATCCTTTCGGTAACTTGACCACCAACCATAGTTCATGGTCGGTTTTGTTAATGATTTATAACCTTCCTCTGTGGTTGTGCATGAAGCGAAAATACATAATGGTGTCTATGATGATAGAGGGTCCAAAAAAACCAGGAAATGATATTGATGTTTATCTTAATCCCTTGATTGAAGACTTGAGGAAATTGTGGGTAGACGGGGTTGATGTCTATGATGCGAATGTTCAAGACACCTTCAGGTTACGTGCAATGATATTTTTCACTGTTAACGACTTTCCGGCTTATGATAATTTGAGCGGATATAATGTCAAAGGACACCACACAATTTCTATTTGTGAAAAAAACACTTGTTACATCCAGCTAACACATGGGAAGAAGACAGTATATACAAGGCACAGAAGATTTTTATGTGGACATGATGTTTATGATCGGGTGAAAGACATTGTAACTATCTTTGGTAAGACACAAAAAAAGGACTTGTTTGCGAAGAACATTTGGAAGAAAAGGTCCATATTCTTTGATCTCCCATATTGGTGCGATCTAGATGTTTAGCATTGTTGAAAGATGTATTGCTGAAGAGGACCCTGTTTATTTATGCTGGATGTATCCGGTTGAGTGGTACATGAAGGTGTTGAAAGGATATACAAAGAATCAATATCGACCAGAAGCAAGCATTGTTGAAAGATGTATTGCTGAAGAAGCAATTGAGTTTTGCTCAGAGTATATATATAATGCATCACCAGTCGGGATTCCTCAAAGTCGTCATGACTCCACAACTCAAGGTAGGGGTACACGAGAATTTAATGTTGTAACGATGGATCGGTAACAGTTGTCCCAAGCTCATCTATATGTACTAAACAACACAACAGAGGTCATCACGTACATAGATTGTCATAAACAACATGTCTCAGATACTCACCCTAAATTTAACAAGATGAGGTTGTTGCAAGAACACAATAGAACTTTCATTAACTGGTTTAGACACACCATATTTGCTAATGATAGTGCTTCGAAGACACTAAGATTGTTAGCTATTGGTCCAAATCTAAATGTTCCCACCTGGCAGGGATATGATATCAATGGCTATTCTTTCTACACAAAGTCACAGGATGCAAGAAGTAGCATGCAGAACAATGGGGTTAGTGTTGACAATTAGTCAGATCACTTTAGTAGTGTTTCTGATAATAATTTGATTCACGCGTCCATGCCTTACTATGGCGTCATTAAAGATATTTGGGAGCTTGATTACAGTGAATTTAGAGTGCATGTGTTCAACTGTCAATGGGTTAATGGAAATACGGGAGTACGCCAAGACAAAGTAGGCTTTACTTTAGTAGACCTCGAAAAGGGCGGTTACAATGACAACCCATTCATCATGGCAATGCAAGCTTGACAAATGTTTTATGTCCAAGATTCGTTTGACTCGAGAAGGTCAGTGGTTCTAAAAGGGAGAAAATTTTCTATCAGTGACTATTGTGATGGTTCATCAGTTGATGTCAGTGACATGCGAACCTTCTGTCAACAAATGCCCGTCATAAATGGCATAGATCAGGATGATGTTGTACATGTAACTCGAAATGATCATCATGAAGGTTTATGGGAGAATAATCATACATAACTGCTTATGTTTTTACTGGTAATGTATATGACCTATTTCATAATTGTAATACATTTATGTACTTGAATTTTTTCAACTTAATGTAGATTTCATTTGTTTGTTTAACTGACATTTATGTTTATATAACTGACATGTTCAAATTGATGTTGTCATACATTTATGATCATAATGACATTTATGTTTATATTACTGACATGTCATGCTAATCTTATTTGTTTCAGTTGTGTATACTCATGACGACACCCCCAACCTCACCTCCACATTCAGATATTCTTTTCGATGGTACGTCTAAGAAGACTAGACAATCCACTCGTCTAAGAAGGTTGACTGCACGAAACTTGGATCAACCACGGCCTACAGTTAACGTCAACCCAGCCACTGGGAAAGGATCAGGCACTAATAAAGAGAAGATTCATAGTTATCTAGGAGTTGTAGCACAAGACAAAATTCCTATTGTGCACTCTAGTTGGAATGATGTACAAGAAACTCTAAAGAATCTTATATGGGGTGACATTTAGGTAAGTTCTTATTTTAGTTGACATTTGTATATGATTTCATATAATATTTTAATAAAAATGATATGTCAGTAATTGTTACTTAACAATTTTGTTTTGGAGGCCAAATTCGACATCCCCAAGGGTGACAATGCGAAAAAGAAGGTGATGTCAACGGTGGCTACTCGATGGAGGCAATTTAAGTCCTCCCTAACAACAAAATATGTTTACGGTAACAATGAGGGGCAAGCCAAAGATGATCCTTCTGTTAAGTATGGTATTGACGTAGCAACTTGAGCCGAATTTGCAAAAAGCCACCAAACCCCTAATTGGCAAGTTTATTTTACTACATATATAGTTCTCTATGCAGCTTCTCAATTTGTTAAGATATAATTTTTTTTTCTAATCCTTGAAAATGTCCCATTTTTTTTCAAAGTGAATACGGAAAAAGGTGCAGGAGATTCAAAAATACAATGATTGTTTGCACTTGTTGTCTCGTGGAGGTTACGAGCTTCTTGAAAAAAAATTAATGGACAAAAAAAGGAAGACACGAGAACAACAAGCAGAATTTACTGAAAACCCGTCAGTGTATCTGGACCCACCGTCCTCCGTTTCTAGACATTTGAAGTGGAAGATGGCTCGCACAAAGCGATATGGCCAGATGACCTCTACATTCGCCAAAGAAATATCTGACAAAATTGTGAGTAATTACCTTGGCATTTGATAGTACCAATTAATTAATTGTATAATAACGATCTTCGTTGGCTTTTAAATTTGTGTTGTCTTGTTAACAGGACTCTTTAGAAGAGCAGACCATTGAAGTCAGCTTTGTTCCTCTTGGACGTGAGGATATATTGAACACGGCTATTGGCCGACCGGAGCATCCTGGTCGTGTCCGTGTGGCGGGGACAGGTGTCATAATCAGCCAGTACTTTGGTCAGGTCTCACGTGCCTCTACCACTTCATCTACATCGATCACGCCACAATAGTTGGCTGAAATCATTGGTAACTTAAAAGAAGAATGGAGGAAAGAAGTAGAACAAGAAAACAAGAACAGAGAAGAAGCGTGGATGAGGATGGTAGAAGAGGAAAAGCAACGCACTTTGGACACAATTAAACAAGAATTGAAACAAGCAATCAAATTGGAGTTATCACAAATTGCATCACAACACCCACCCCCACTTCAGCCACAGGATATAAAAGTATTAGCTGCAAGGGTAAGCACGAAGGGGAGCTGTGCAGCACCTGAGACAAATGCAATAGGTAAAAATAATTCTGATCTGCGTGCTGATACCGTGGGCCTGCATGTAGTTGTCGAGCAATTTACACAACTAGTGGCATTGGGAAAACTGTATGACACTTATGGCACCATACACAATGTGCCTTATGCAGATGATGTGGTTCGAGTGAGTGTTGTGAAAGTTTACCAAGGTGATGCTCATGTTCCTTTCTTGACATCAGAAATTAAGTTTGTGAAGGAAGTTGTTGGCACTTTTGTGGGATGGCCAACACATATGGTGAAACCCATATGTAATGAGGTAATTAGTTTTATGATGAATAGTTATTTAGTCACATTGTTAAATTTTTAGTTACAATGGAAACCCATATATGGCGTAATTCTTTATTTTTTGTTAACCTTGTAGGATTCACAAAAGCCTCTGTCCAGACCGCTTAAATCTGCTGAGACGAACAATGTTGTGGCTCCATTGGGAGAGTTGGTAAAAAACTTGTTTGAAATTTACCAAAAGCCAATTGAGTTGTCATGTGATGGGGCTAAATTTGGGATCGATAATGTCAAAGATGGCTTTTTCATCACACACGCAGATGTTAGTGAGATAATTTTAGGTGACAAGTGTTGGAACATATCCATACTACAGTTGTGGCTGATGTAAGTAAATTTGGTTTATTAGGTCTTCCATTTGTTAATTGAGGATGTAAGTTTGTTAAAATATACCATTAACAATATTTATGTCAAATGTTTGAAACAGGTTTATGCATGATTAGAGTACAAGCATAGGTTATGGATCACTGCATGGTTTCCTTGAACCTCAGTGTATCCACAATGCAAAGAACAAACGTGAAGATTGTCAACATTACATTGAAAAATAGGTAAAGGAATCACAAAAAGAAGTGTACTTAGCACCTTGCCTAAATCAGTAAGTTGAATTCATGTTGTTGAATGTCGATATTATGTAAATTATTGTTGCCTCAATGACATGCCTTTATGTCTTCAGGGCCCATTGGAAACTTCTTGTTGTGTGTCCACAGGACAATATTGTTGTCTGATTTTGTTCTTTGCGTTAGAAGCCTGATGTTAACATCAAGACTGCAGTGAACATGTTAGTTTTACCATCATAAGTCAATTGATGTATTGCAATTGTACAATACACAAACAATGATTATTTGATTATATACGTTAACTCTGAATTTAAAATAGTGCAATGAAAACATTAAGCACTACTAAAGAAGGAAAGGCAGATCAACATGTGCCTCGGTGGATTGAACCAAAGGTATGCCATTATATTAAATTAATATAGCGATCTCCAATTACTGATGTGTGTTTCTTTGAAATAACTACCTTAAGTGAACATCTTGCATGTAGAGTCATGTTCAAACAAGAGGCTACGAGTGTGGATACTATGTCATGCACTGGATCTGGTGCATAGTCAGCTGCGGTTTGAAGAATGAATGGATTAGTGTATGTTTTTTTATTAATCATTTACTTGTTAATGTCAGTAGAGCTCAATAATTTCAATGTTTTTATGTACTCAACTGATTTCATATTTACAATTTTGCAGTGGTTTTATGATGGAACACCGCTAAGCAAAGAGATCGTGACAACACTCCGACACAAATGGGCGGGATATTTTCTCCAGATTAAGAACTCAGAAGTTAGAAAAATTTAGATAACATAAGAACATGTTTCATTCATACTAAACATTTTACCAGTCATTTATGTTTGCGTTATTCATACTTATTTTATAATTAACCTTCATTTGATGGTGGAAAATTTTTATCTTTCCATTGCATGTATTTTTTTCCAATTTGTTATATGAACATTACATTACTTCATGGTTCCTTATCTCTATAAACAAATTTATGCATCAGCTACTAAATGCATGTAACTATGGTGCTTTGGACTTAGACCAATGTAGAGCACGAGTGAATTGACTATAGGAGCTACTAAGCAATGGAAATACAATTCTTCTTTTAGTCTTGCTGTGCTTTTTACAGATTCTACACTTTGCTCAAATGGGGAAAAGAAACTTTCTGTTGTTTATGTAATAATTGCAATTGTGGTTGTTGCTCTATGCTTAATAAATGGTGTTGGAATTAATTCAAGTTTTCTAGTCCACCAGGTGAGATCCTCATGCCATTTGTTTCTCGTTTTCCCTCTCTCGTGGTGGTGTCCCTGCCTACAATCATTATTTTTTTAATTTTTTTCCTGGGGCTGAGCTCTATCATTGCATGCAGGATGTGGATGGCAGAGCTACTGATGTTGCTTTGGTATGGTCTGTTGCCCTTGGTTCTCCTTTTACATTTGCAACTTCGTTAGAGATGGAATACAGGAGTCACATCTTTCGGGAGAGAGGCAAGAGTATCTCTGCCTTAGTTCCTTGATGTTTTTTTCTTTGAAGTCTTGTTGTCTAATTTATGCTTTTATGGTTTATAGGCATTTTACTTAGGGCTGTTCATGGTATTGTGGAATCCTTGTTTAGGAGGTACACTGAAAATGGAATGAGTGAAGATTTGGCCTATAACAACACTGTCGAGCCCATTACAAGAACTATATCTAAAATAATCTCGACTAAGGTTATGATCTCATACTCATTTTAGTTCTGAATTTATGTCTCTTGGATTTTTTTTCCCTAAGCATGTGAATGTGTGCTTGTCAATAAACTCATTTTATTTATTTTTGTCTGCTAGGGTATGTAAGTTGTATACAATGCTTTATCTAACGATGAAAATAGGGAATTTGAGAAAGCATATAGTGCTTCATATTATTCCTGCATGGACATTTTGTATGCGTGCTATGAGGATATTGCTGCTAGAAGTGACATTCGCAGTGTTGTCTTGGATGGGCGGAACTTTTATGTAAGTGCATATTCATTTTCCATGTAGAGTTGGTCATTATGCAACATACTCTGAACTATACCTGTAAACTGTGTGAAGAGTCTGAACTGTGTGAAGAGTCTGAACATTTATTTTTCACATTTACACTTGTTTTGGTTCCTCAATCCACTTGGATCTTAGCAACTTGAGCAGCATTGTAGCCTTTGTTTTAGTTTTGGTGCCACACTAACTCTGTAGAAGAAACAACAACTGAGTCAAAACTCCAGCTTCAATTGCTTCCTCTCTTGCATGCCCAAAATCACAACAAATAATTGCAAGTATCCCAACAACATTCTCACTACACTCTTGATTGCACACCCTAAAAACCATCTTGAATACAAGGAACATAATGCTAACATGGCCTTAATTGTAACCTTGGAAACCTCACAATTTTGACGAACAAGTCCAACAATCTCATGTACTAGTTTGTGAGAGTGTCCAAGCATGTGACATACCTCTTCTGTTTGTGGTCATGCTATTGAATCTATGATATGGCAAAGACTAGTCTTAACCGAGGTAGTTCCCTTTTCAAATAGTAGCAAAAAAGTTGCTAACTTAGACTCATCTTTGATCATATTTAGAGGCTCTAAACTCATAAAAGGCAACAACTTTAGAATGCAAGAAAGTGCTAGCTCAGTGAACTCCCTGTTGTGACTTTTTGAGAGCCAAGAACCAAAAACTAGTTCTAAAAGTAGTGGCAAGAAACTCAATTGGTGGAAGTAAGATTTTTTGAAGGAGCAATACTCATCAAAGAGGACTCTAATTTTCTCGAGTGCTTGGATCTTGTTTTCCAATTGGGGTGATTCAAGGGTGTGCTTAAGTGCAGCTAAATAATCAATAGTGGCAGAGTTACCTAATTGGAGCCACTGGTCAATCAAGTGGGGAAGAGTGTGGTTGGGAACAATGGATGGATCATGAAGTGAGGAATGGTAATTTCAATTCTAACAAGTACAAGCTGATGAGGACTTTGAACAAGTGAGGAATGGTAATTTCAATTTGGGCTTCGTTCATGGAAACAAACTGAAAATTGAAGTGAAGATTATTTCCAAAGACCCGAGAAAAAAGCAAACAGTGGTTTCTAATTAGTAAAATGGAACACTTTCAATTCAACAAAGTGACAGAAAATCAAAGTAGTGGGATGTTTCTGGAGATATGATGTTGGGGGCAGCTTAAAGTTTGAGGCTTTAAGAGTGGCCAATACAAGACAAGCATTTTTTTTAGGCACTAACTAAAACACTAATGCCATAAAGATGGTGTCAGAAAGTAAGATACTTTTTTTTCTTCTTTGGCTACTAAAGCCTTGAGACAGCAGAAGTTAATGACAAGAGGGTGGAAACTAGAAAGTGGTGTGGTGTGGTGCCTGAGTGAGTGAGTGGGAGAGGACTGAGAAATGGACCATTATGAGCTGCAAGTGATAGGGTAAAAGAAAATTTGGGGACTTACAATTCCAAAAGGGACACAGAACAGAAAAGAAGAGAAGAGTGCAGTGTAAGAGGAAGTTTATTTAAGCTGCAGTTTCTGCCTGACAGACAAGACAGAGGGAGAAAGAGCAAAAGTGCAATCTTAGTTGGAAAAAACAGGAAAGAACACCCACATACAGAGGTCCAAGAAACAGACCTTATCACAACTAATAATATAGAATAATTGTGGGAATGGTCCCCACCTTGCCCCTACTAATCCAATCAAACTGACCCACCAAAAGGGAAAATTATTGTTTATGTCTTTCAAGTTTGAATCACCTATTACCTGAGGAACCAAGAAATTTGTGGCATTTATTTTCTTTTTTTTAATGTGTTTTTTTAGCATATTACAATGGCACCTGATGTAGTTTTTTTGAAATTGTACATGCTATTTTTATTTTTTTAATCTTTAGAACTTTTTTATAAGATTTTTTGGTATAATGTGTTTTTTAAGTAACAAGTAGTGTCTATCTAATGTATTTCAAATAATTAAGGAACTTACAATGAGAAATTAAAAAAAAATACAAGAATATGTAAGTTATGTAAGTTGTAATGGATAAGAAAATCTTAAGAAAATTGTTAGGAGTTTAAACTCTAATGTATAATGAATAGGATTTTACTTTTCTTCTTGTTCTCATTTCACACTCTCTTTTTTTATTATCTCTCTTTTTCTTTCTTTTAAACCTGACTTTTATATATAATGAAAACATGGTTGGAAGGGTTCACCTTTAAGTACCTTCAAATTTTCTGAATGAGATTAATTCCAATAAAAAATAAAAAAAATACTCTTTTAATTATATGTGTTGGATCAAGTGGCCTCAGAATAATTAAGAAGGGAGAGTTGAATTAATTATTAATGTATCTTGACTAATTAAAAATTTATCATTCTTAATGTTACTAGATTCAACTAGGCTTTTACTACTAAGTTAAGAAAGTAAAGAACAGAAACAATAACTTAACCAAAAGTAAAAGCGGCAATTAAAAGTACACAATGGAAATTAAAAAGTGTAGGGAAGAAGAAGACAAACACAAGATTTATACTAGTTCGGCCACAACCCGTGCCTACATCCAGTCCCCAAGCAACCAACGGTTCTTGAGATTTCTTTCAACCTTGTAAAATCCTTTACAAGCCAAAGATCCACAAGGGATGTACCCTCCCTTGTTTTCTTTGAACAACCAAGTGAATGTACCCTCCACTTGAACTGATCCACAAGAGATGTATCCTCTCTTGTTCTCAGTATAACAACCCAAGTAGATGTACCTTCTACTTGTCCCACAAAGGATGTACCCTTCAATGTGTTAGGACAAAGAATTCTTAGGCGGTTAGTCCCTTGAATTCTCTGTGAGGGGGATACAAAAGATATCTCAGGCGGTTAGTCCTTTGAAATCTTTTGTATAAAGGGAAAGGGAAAAAGATATCTCAGGCGGTTAGTCCTTTGAAATCTTTTGTTAAGAGGGAGAAGGGAAGAAACAAAAGAATTCTCAGGCGGTTAGTCCTTTCAATGAACTTTTCTTGAAAGAGAAAGTATTGAACTAAAAACTCTTAGAAAGATGAAGAGGAATGAATGAAAGAAATCAGTCTTTTTGAATGAAAGGATTTAGTCTTAGTTGTATTTGAAATTCGTGCCATAGTCACATATTTATAATCATTTGATGACTCAAGTTAAATTTTGTGACTCTTGGCAATTTCTTTAAAACTAGTCACCTTTTAAAAATTGTGACTCTTTTGAAAACTAGTCACTTAAAAAGTTGTGACTTTTGAAAAATTCTTCAGAAACAAGTCACTTTAAGAATTGTGACTTTTGGAAATTTATTTTTCGAAATCATTCACTGGTAATTGATTACCATTATATTGTAATCGATTACACATCAAAAGATGTGACTCTTCATATTTAAATTTGAAAATCAAAACGTTTAGAAACACTGGTAATCGATTACAAGTATTGTGTAATCAATTACACAAGTTTAAAATGATTTGAAAATGTTTTATCACTAGTTGTGACTCTTGAAATTTGAAATCTAACGTTTTAAAACATTGGTAATCGATTACATGATTATGGTAATCGATTATAGCTTTTTAAATCAGTTTTGAAAAAATGCTGGCTACTGGTAATTGATTACTACCTTCTGATAATCGATTACCAGAGAGTAAAACTCTTTGGTAAAAGATTTTTCTTTTTGAAAAATTATTGTGCTATTCAATGTTTTGAAAAACTCTTTTAATACTTATCTTGAGTGAGTCTTCTTTTGATTCTTGAATCTTGAGTCTTGAATCTTGAATCTTGATTATTCTTGAATCTTGAATCTTGATCTTGATTCTTGAAACTTGTTTGATTCTTGATTCTTTGGCATCATCAAAATAATCTTGGAAGACATTGCTTCCACAATATGGACACAAAAAAAATGTTGGATAACCGAGAGTGTGTTGTGTGCTTGCCTCCTATTTTATTCATTTAGATTTATTTTTTAATTTTCTTGGTATTGTGTTTCATAGTGGAACAAACTGTATTTAATGTTAGTCATAAGGCTCATGAGAGGAGCAATAATATGGGAAACCGCTTTTGATTGTACCAACTATCGAGTATGTTTAGCCACCATAAAAAAGTATTGTAACAGTAATTGTCCTTGAATTAGTAAGTAGAAAGGGTCAACATTGATGTATTAGTATTTAGTATTCGGACACATTATAACCTCTTTAGTTTATTAGGTTTGAGTCATTTGACACTCATATTGTTGTTTAAGAGGTACATTGAAAATGGAATGACTGAAGATTTGGCCTATAACAACACTGTCGAGTCCATTACATGAACTATATCTAAAATAATCTCGACTAAGGTTGTGATCTCATACTCGTTTTAGTTCTGAATTTATGTCTCTTGGATTTTTTTCCCTGAGCTTGTCAATGAGTACTTGTGAATAAACTCATTTGATTTATTTTTGTCTAGTAAGGTATGTACGTTGCTTGCATTTCCCATGGGTAAAATTGATCAGACCCTGATGTGGAAGGTTGGTTAGCTTGTCCGTTCTACAAGGCCAGCTGGTGATCTAGGTCCATTATACCCATTTATTGTTCGGGTCTACGTGGAATTGATGAAGGCCCAGGTATGTGCACTTAATTTTGTTACAATTGTAGAAGTTTGTCTTCATTTTGGCTCATGTGTGTGTAGAAACACTTGGTTGCATATGCTTATTTTCATTATAACTTATCCCCATTTTGCATATTTTTGCTACCCCTGAAGTTCTTATTGGATTCCAGCCTGATGCTGCAGCATCTTTTTACCTTTGACATTTACCTGGTCAATTAGGTATGATCATGTGTACATGTCTTATCTACTTTTAATTACTTAAAACTTGTCTACTTGGATTGGGTAGGTTCTAAATAATTCCATTTATCAGATATAATCCCAAAGATAATTTATTGTTGTAGTTGTGCACTGGTATTTTGAAATCAGTGGGGGAGGGATAGTAGAAAGTTCTCACAATTAAATAAGCCCTGTTTGTTAGAATGTGTTCTTTTGAAACAATGTGGTTCTGTTGGTCAAATTTAAGCTCCTCTTTAATAAACTTTGTTTATATGACAGTCTTCTACGTACGATTTAATAGAATAAGAATTGAGAAATATAATTCCAATCATTATAGAGATATTTTTTCTTCGAAACTGTTACTTCATCCCAGATTAGATGGTTTTCAGCATTGCCAAGGGTAATTAGGTCCATTGTTGGTCATTCATGGTAGTCAATGGATAATTTTAGTTCTTAAGCCTATTAATGCTCTACAAGTCTTGAGAGAAGATTTTGGAATGTAGATTCTTCTGGATTGCTCTATTGTAACTCCCTCTATGAAAACTTTCACTCATTCAAGGATTCGTTTTGGACAAACTTATCTAGCAAAGTGTGTTGCATGCAATTTAAGTTCAGAAATGGTGCAGATCTTTTGTATGTTGCTAGTAGGCAACTTTTAGTGAAGCTATATATTTGGCATTTTTTACTTGAGAAGTTGTTTAGTTCAGCTTCATGGTTTGTCAACATTGGAAGAGGCCAAATTTACTCAGCAACATGCTTTCTTTCTTTGTCATTTTCAGATGCCTATCATGAACCTATACGTGTTGATTGAGATGGCAACGCAAGGGAGCAACGTGGATCTGCAGAAGCCATCTTTTCTGGCAAAGACAAGATTAATATCATTCTAACTCTGTTACACCTTGTTTTTATCTTGAGGGTTATTACTTAGTTGGAATTGAGCTGCATCCAAAGTGTAATGAGACCTTTATTAGGGATTCATGATTATCTAAACGTCTTATATTAAGGTATATATCTGGTACCCCTTTCTTGAAAGTTGGGATTTTTTTTCTTCTTTTAGAAGTCTCTAAATTTATTCTTTTCATTTTCGTAAAATGATATGTCCTCCCTTTGTGCGAGCACAAATGTAAAATTTTGTTTGATAAATCTTATATCAATAACAACTTTTGATCAACATCAAAAACGCGCGCGTGCGCTCTGAATTACTGTAAATGTCTAAAAAAACAAAAACTCCAATTAAAAAAAATATTTTACGACAGTTCTGATCACGACCGTCTTAGAATACATGCATTCTAAGACGGTCACCTGGTCAGGGCCGTCGTAGACTGCGTTGCATTCTAAGACGGTCCTGGCCATGTGATTGTACCATCTTAGAATGCATTGAATTGTAAGACAGTCACGTGGCCAGGACCGTATTAGAATTCAATGTATTCTAGGACGGTCCTATGCAACCGTCGTTGATAACATAATAACTTTTGACGACATTGGAGATGACAACGGTTGTTATCCGACATAGTATGTCTCAATTAACCTATGTAGAATCCGACTTCTATAGTAGTGTGTGGAAAAGCTAACCTTTCAAAACTAAGGTGCATTAATATTTGCACTTCTATTTGATATGAAATGAATTTAATTAGTTTTCATATCCCCTCTTATTTGTTTTTTAATCATTAATAAATGAAATATATACAATTTATGTTTTCTTTATGGTAAATTATTGGTAAAACAAAAAACCAACTAACCATATGTTTGGCTATCGCAATTAATATACATAAAGGTCAATTTTTATTATCCATTTATTAAGGTTTTTTTTCAAAAAAAAATTACAAAATAAATTAATAAATGTTGTTGTTAATAATAATCATAATAATAATAATAATTGCATGATTCGCTATATAATATTTAATGCATTTATTTTAATTAATTTTTCGTTTTTTTCAATTATGATCAAATTAGTGATTCATTATATTATATTTAATGTATTTGTTTTTTTTTAAAAAATCTATTATCAATATTATTAATTAATCGTTAATCCATTAATAATATTTTTTAAGTTCTTTATCTTTATTAATATAAAAGTTTCCAACTCTTTGCATTGACACTTCTATGTCTAAAATATTTAATGTATTTTTATATTACAAATTGTAAAAAAAATAATATTAATAATCATTATTAGAAGTAAAAAAGAAAAATATTCATAGTCGATTCTCTACTAAAGGTCTAATAATTTCACAACGAAATATCCTAGAATCAACAATAATAAAACTATGAAATATCCAAACAAAACAAACATATAACCATTTTTTTTTTAAATTGTTAAACAAAAACAAATATAACAATATATGCTTTCAGAATCATCCAAATCAACATCCAATCTATTCTTTTCTTCATTTCTACTGAAACCTGGAAGGAAGGCGTTACCATATGAATCTTTGAGAGTTTCCAACCTGATTTTCTCTGCAAAATGCTAAAGAATAAAAACCATTATAAATTAATCAATGAGAGCAAAAAATGTTAACATGAAACGTCTGAGGATTAATTTAGCACAAATGCCACGAAATAGAAATAAAACAATAGCAGATATGACTAAGACAACATGTATAATAATAATAATAATAATAATAATAATAATAATAATAATAATAATAATAATAAAGAAAACAAATATTTACAGTAAGATTTTCACGGTGAAATATTCTATTTTTTCATGCTTGCATGATTTCTTGATCATCATAGTATAATTAATGCTTGACTATTCATTATAAGAAAAATAATATTTTAGAAGCCAATTTTATTTTTAGATGAATAGAATGATATTCTGATGGAAACTCTTGTTTGATGATGGTAAGGATATATATAGAAGGATTGAAAAGAAAGGAAACAGAAAAGGCATGAGAACGAAACGTTGTTGGCCATAGTTTTGAAACTACCAAATAACAATCATTAATAATTCGTTGCGGCAATTAAAAACAAATTAATAATAATATATTTCAGTAAATACGAACAGGCAAATACCTTCAACAATTTCATTCACAAAATTGACTCACAATTTAAAAGAGTGAAGAAAAACATTACTTACTATTTAAAATAAAAAAATCTTACTAAACACATTGATAAAGATAAAACTTACACATAAATTATTTCCACAATTACAAAAATGCCCACAAAAACTATAAAATTTATTTCCAATAATTTTTCCACCTACTTTATATATATATATATATATATATATATATATATATATATATATATATATATATATATATATATTAGTTTCCAAAATATATATTAAACTGTAACCCTTCTGAACATTAGTTTCTAGAATGTATTAAATAGATTTTAGAAACTAATTTTTAGAACATTCACCCATTACTAAAATAAATTTCCAACTTAATTTAAAAAATATATTTAAAAAACACTAAAGAGTGTATGTAAGTAAAAATGGGGTTGCAAAAGCAATTCCTGAACTAAATGGACTACCGGAATCCAATATGTCTCACGGCTACATAGTGTAAAACCCAAATAAAAGCCATTTCTTTTGTAACATATGCATGGAGACCAAAAACCAAGTGGATCAATGACAAATCCTTGTTTTCATATGACTTTTTTTTTAAAAAAAAATAATTTAATTTAAATTATATAAATTATAATAAAAAAAACTTATTAATAAGCACTGTTTTGAATGACCAGTTCAACATGTCCTACCGATAATGGATTTTGTCATTAGTCTAGACACTCTAAAACATCATAGCATAGTCGATCCAAAAACCAGTATAGAGAACTAGTTTAAATCAATATTTTATTTTATTTTTAATTTTTTTTAATCTAAATATTTTTAAGATGAATAAAAATATATCTTTAAATATTTTACATAATTATTAATTTTTTATCTTATAAAACATATAATTTAGTCATTTATATTAACTTATAATTTTTAGATCCTAATTTTTTTATAATTTTATATTATTTATTACTTAAAATATTATATGATATTAAAAATATAAAATTGACTCAACTAAGGTTTAATTATGACTAGATCATTGAACCTTGAATCAGTGTCTTCACTAGCTCAATCTTCAAATTAGAATAAGGAAATTTACACTAATAAGTCATAACCAACCATATAAATGAACTTGACTCCACTCCTTAACCAAAAACATTAAGGATCAAGTTTATGAGTTTTATTCTCACTTATATGATGTTCAACATTCTCATTCTTACACAATGTGAGACTTCACCTCACACTTGTACTCTAACAATTTTCACCTCAAGTGTGAATCTCTTTCACATGATAGTCTCCCCCTCAAGCGGAAGCTATTTTCATCCACGAGTATTTTCATGGTGGCTATTAGAGTCCATGTGCTCTAAATACTTGCAGTGCTGCTCCACCCATAGGACACACCACCTAGACCCACCGCTAGGAAGACTTTCGATACCAAGGATCCCCAAGCCTAGGATCACCACCACCCTGTTGCACATCTTAAAACTCTGATACCAATTGTTAGCAATGGCAACTGAAAATCTAATGGGAATGAGAGAAATCACATGCACACACATATACAAACACAAGAGATTTAACGAGTTTTGACAAGTGTGCATACGTCTTCGAGAGTTAAGCGATTTCTTCATAAACAATACGCTTACATCAGGATATATATATATAATATACATGTACATTATCTTAAAACTACATACATTATCATTATGTGTACATTATCTTTACGCATGCATTATCTTATCTTAATCTGCATACAATATCACGTGTTCCGCGGGGACTTTGCCCCCACACCCCCAACTTGCTTTGTAACCCAACAATAAGTGGCCCTTACACTCCACTCCAACTTTGCCTTGTCCATAAAATATGAGCCATGCACAACAATTTCCACCCTAGCGAATATTCAGCCCCATGGAAGATAAACAACAAGTCTACTTCATAATGTCTTGGGTTGGGGGTCCCGTTATATCTAGCATTGAGCACATTCAACAAGTTCAAACAATGCTTGAACTTGTCAGTTGTGACCGCCTTGGTTAACATATTAGCTGCATTATTTGAAATGTAAACCTTCTTGAGTAAAATCTGACTAGATGTTACTGACTCCCTGATCTTGTGGAATCTCAAATCAATATGCTTGGTTTTAGCATGATACACCTGATTCTTTGTCAAGTCAATAGCACTCTGACTATCACAATGCAACTGAACTCCACCTTGCTCAATGCCCAACTCCTTCACTAGCCCTGCTAACTACAAATCTCCCTAGCTAGTCTTTGCTACTGCCATGTACTTTGCTTCAGTTGTTGACATTGCCACAAGAGTCTGAATTATGGACTTCCAACAAATAGGCCCACCTCCAAAAGTAAAAACATACCTTGTAGACCTTTTGTCATCTAAATCACCAGCATAGTTAGAATCCACATATCCCACAACTAAAGGATCACTCTATTGACTGTCAAGCATAATATCATGACCTATTGTACCCTTTAGGTACCTAAAGATCCACTTTACTCTTTCCCAATGTCGCTTTCCTAGGTCAGACATGAACTTGTAGACTTGGCTTACAGCATGTGCCAAATCCGGTCTAATGCAAACCATAACATACATCAAGTAACCAACTACATTGACATAGGGAACCTTTGACATGTACTTCACCTCAGCATCTGTCTTCGAACATTGATCTACAGAAAACTAAGTGTTTTGCCATTGGAGTGTTCACAAGCTTCACATTGCTCATGTTGAACTTGTCTAACACCTTCTCAACATAGTCCTGCAGTGAAAGCCACAATTGTCTTGATTTCCTATCCCTATGAATCCCCATCCCTAGAATCTTCTTGGCAGGACCTAAGTCCTTCATGTCAACATTTTTGCTCAATAATGATTTCAACTTATTCACATCACACTAATGGTTACCAGTAATTAGCATATCATCAACATATAGTAGCAGAAAAATAAAAGAGTCATCATCAAAGATCCTCACGTAAACACAACAATCATACTTACATCGCCTGTAGCCAATCCGAAACATGTAAGAGTCAAACCGCTTGTACCACTACCTTGGAGACTACTTCAGTCCCTACAAAGACCTCTTTAACTTACAAACCATGCGACCCGATCCACCTTTACTGAACCCTTTTGGTTGCTCCATATAAATTTGCTTCTCTAGATCACTGTGAAAAAAGGTTGTCCTCACATCCATCTGCTCCAAGTTCATGTCACAACTGGCTACCAAGGCTAGCACTGAAGTGTGTCTTACGACTGGAGAGAAAATCTCATGATAATCAACCCCCTTTTGTTGTGCATACCCCTTTGATACCAAGTGAGCCTTGATCTTTTCCCCTTCTTTTTCTAATACTGAAGGTTTCCTCTTATACACTCATTAGCATCTTATGGCTCTCTTGCCTGCAGGAAGCTCAACTAGCTCCCATGTTTGATTCTTCAGCAAAGACTCCATCTCCTATCCACCATAGCATCCATCCATTTGTCTTTCTCTAGGTTGTTCATAACCTCTTGAAAAATACAAGGATCTCTAGCACAAGTGAAAAGTGCAAAAACAACCAACTTAGCCGATTCTTCAAACTCATATCGTTGTCCTTAATGGTGCAACGATCTTTATCTTTGACAAGATTGTACTCTTGATGTGGTTCACCTAGACTCACATATCCAAGCTCTGGTGTGGGTGTTGCCTTAGATCTTGAACTACATGGTTTTGTCCTCTCAAGAATCATCAACAGTTGCTTTGATATCAATTGTTGGAGAACCAAGGAGAATAAATACTAAAGAGATTTACACTAATAAATCATAACCAACCATATAAGTAAATTTGACATCATACTTTAACCCAAAACCTTAAGGCTCAAATTTATGGGTCTTATATTCACTTATATGGTATTCAACTCTCATTCTTACATAATGTGAAACTTTATCTCGCACTTGTACTCCAACACTCTTTTAAATATATTACTAGGTGAACTTTATTGAAAATCATAAAAATTTGCAAGTCTCATTTCTCATTTTATAAAATTTATTCATAATTTTATAATTTAAAATAAAATTTAATTAATAAAAAAATATGTTAAAAAATATGTTACTAACCCTCCTTGCAAGAAGCATAAGTCAAAGGAGGAAAAAATAGGATGACAAAATTACCTTCTTAATAAAGTAGTGGTTGCTTTAGTTGATACATAAACAATTATTTCTCGTGTTGTACACAATTTCAGTTTTTACCATAACTTCTACACAGTAGGTTAAGGGGGGAACCTTGCATCTAACCCAAGAAAAGCAAGAGTGGAGAATTCATGGTAAAAATAGAAGATACATTTGGCAATTAATAATTTATATCCTTACCGATAGCAATCAAAATAATTGACTGAAGGAACACATACTTTTAGCCTCTTCTTACTCAAAAGAGCTCATTAAAACGGAAGAGAATAATTGTATTCGTTAAATTAAACAAACTTTTCTTCCCATGGGATCGAATATAATACAATTCTTCAAGTCACACAACTAAGAAGCATGCATCTATTGCTTGACAAGTAGCATATCTATTGCTAAACTTTGCAAGCACCAAATTTATGGCGAGCATTGCATTTGGGGAGGCACCCCAGAATTGTGTTACTACTAGTAGGACTCGGTTTGTAAGTTGAGAAAAACTCTGGATCCTGCTGAAGTGATTCGGTGTAGTACTCCAAAATCGACACTATCTCATCAAAATGAGGCCTTTTATCCGGGTTGCTTGACCAGCATCTATTGATGAGATCACTAAATGCCCATGGACACTTAGAAGGCAATGGAGGTCTTGCATTCTACACAAGAATCAAAATCCATCAAATTGAGTTTGAAAATAAAATTATATAAAACCCCACTTTACTTTTCAAATGTGAATCAAGAAGAGAAACACTCATAGTTATAAAACCCATAAAGCTAACAAAACTAATATAGTAAATAGTATATGTACTAATAATGTAAAAATACTTCATATGGTTATTCAATCATAAATAAACATATATCATGAATTTGTTGACTTATATATCAACTACATTTAAAGTCATATACAACATAATTATTGGTTTTGAATGACTACGTCCCATAAGCTAAATAGTTTTATATTGTCAATCATGATTTTTATTTTTAAAGTAGTAATTATAAAAATTAATAAACTTACCATATATGATAGTTTGTGATTAAACAATATTATTTTTTTTTACATCATCAAAATGTAAACTAATTACTCTATAATTTAGATTGAGCGTCCACAGAAATTAATCTCAAATAAATATATGAAACATTTCCAAAACATATATGAAGCCATATTGCTGAGTTTCACAAGTCCCATCCATGGAAACATACCTATGGCAAAATAGAAACATAAACCGCCTTTAGTTAATGGCATATATATTTTAGAATTTAATATTTTTTACAAGTTTAGATTCAAAGTATATCTCTTGGATATTGTAGCATGTGCAAAGACAATGAACGGGAAAAGTTAGATTGGACTATGTATATAGTTCTTGCATCTCTCTGATTGATTGGAAGCAATATCAAAAAGGAGAGATAAAAAAAAAAAAAAGCTTCTCTTTCAATTAGTGATTCAATTATATGGCACCTTGTTCTGATGTGCTGTGCATGTGACAGGGAAGCAGGGGTGGTAGCAATCATTGATTTTCATAAATAATGTTATATCATAATACCATATCTTATAAATGTTGGAAAAGTAACCATCATCTATATATGTCAGGCCAAAAAATAAAGAAACCTCTAAAATTTTTTTTATCGTAATTCAATGTTGTTAGTGAGGTGCCTAGCTTGGATAAGCAAGTCTATCATAATCAAAACACAACCACATGCTGTGTAAAGATCATAGACAGAGAATAATTGTTGCCCACAACGCCAACACGCTTGAGAAAGATTCGGGGCACATTAACCATCAAAATGGGTTACATAGTCAAGTGCATGCATAGAGACATAGTAGTATAGTAGTATTAAAGTAAATAATGAAAACGAACATACAAACATGTGTATGCATATGATATAACGATGTATATTAAAATATTTAATTTTGACACTGTAAAAAATAGTAGCCAAAGTAGTTCATGAACATACTCAACATAGTGGGTTGAAATTATAAAATGAAAGGGTGTGAGGAACAATAATAACAACATTACATATATAATTATGCAAGCCCATGTTTCCATCTACGTGTAAACAAATAATACAAAAGCAAACTGTTCCTGTTAACAAAAGGATCTGTATGAAAACAACTTTAGAATAGAGAATGAAATTGATCTTCGATAGTACTATTATAATGCTACACTGACAAAATCCACTTTGATGAACTGACATTTCATCTCTTCCTGAGCTCTTTTCTTTGTTGGAGTTCTTATCTCCAACATCATATATAAAATCTACTAAATGAAGAGTGTTACCAACACATTTTCTAATATTTTCTTTCTAACATACTCTCTTATTAGTTAAAATTCATATAGGTCCTACTAGTTTGAAAATGAGACCACCAAATAGGAAATGTGACCCACATAATTAATAGGACCCACATGAATTTCAGTCAATATGAAAAGGTCTCTCAGAAAGATAATGTTTGAGTGTGTGTTAGCAGTATTTTTCTTTACAAGATATTTGATTTGGCATTCAGTTGTTTTCACCTTTAACAAAGATATACAACATCCCTTGATTTTATAGATCTGTTAATCACAGTGTAACTGTAACTTTCGGAAGTACTTCTTATGCTATTCAGATTTATGTATGAATTTAGTGATATCTATATGTCTAGAGTAACTAGTTCAATTATTTAATAAAGCAACTATTGTACTACTAACAAATATAACAATAGAGATGCAAGGCAATTTTATGCAGACTGAGCATGTGCATACCACCAATTTTTGAGGTAAATATGTAGATTAGTCACGAGATATGCAAGCAATGAGCACTTAATTTTCTTCATAAAATACAATAAGAGTAAGAATCAAACAATTTAAGTAAATTCTGATCCAAACCTTGTGCGAAACTGCATATGCTGCCTGCTCTGGTGTCATGTTGTCGAATGGAGTCTTTCCTGTCAAAAGCTCCCACAGAACTATGCCAAAACTATACACATCTACTTTCTTGGTATGATGCTTTTCTTTTATCATTTCGGGCGCCATCCAACGGTAAGTTCCGGTGAATCCTTTTGCACTGCCACACTGAGATTCTAAGCATGAGATACCAAAATCTGCTACTTTTACACACATATCTTCCCCCAGAAGAAGATTCTCTGATTTGAGATCCCTATGAAGAATCCCTTGAGAATGAAGATATTTCATTCCCCGCGCAATGTCGAGGGCTAACTTCAGAACAAGTTTGAGTGGAAGTATATTTGGTTGTTGGTGATGCAGGAATTTTCCCAGAGAACCTCCAGCCAAATATTCAGTAATTATGCAAAACACAGGAGGTTTCTTGCAAGCAGCAATAAACTGCATGATCAATAAAAGTCAATAGTTCCTGAGAAATGGTTAATTTCTCTAATATTCAGCAGCATAAATTTTACATTGAAAACATTCTCTTTTCTTTAAAAATGGTAAATCTCAGCATTAAAAGCTTTTAGTTCTTGTGTATTAATTAGGTCAGATTGCCATATTATATCAACTTTCAAGAGAAAGAATTAACCAAATAAAACACTTGCCTCTCAGAGCTCCTAAAACTCAATACTTGATAAAAAAAAAAAAACAACGACATCCACAAGACACTGGAATGACTGGGGTGAGAGGGTGTCATAAAATGACATGCTAAAGAAATAGCCTAAATTAAGGACAAATCTCAGCTCTTATGTTCAGTTTCAACTTTTCAACAAATGGAATAGAATGATACACTTGAGGCATTGGAAGCACCTTCGTCAATTTTAATTTCATATGTACAAGCCTCTTGCACCACTTTTCCAACTAATCTATTTGCCAACCAAAGCATCAAATGTAGAAAATTCGTATTTTAATCCATAACTTCATTTTGCAGATAATTGTTTCCTTTTTGGTCTTCCTAGTTCCTTCACCAAATTTCACAATACCTTGTCAGAATTGCAAGACAAAAACAACCTTACCACTGAACCATCAAAAAGTTTAAAGAGGGTAAAGAAGCTATCCTCAAAAAGTGAAGAATATATGGTAATTGGATATTTAGACTAAGAGTATCAAGGTCAGGATCTTTCACACAAAAACTAGTAATATAGATTCCTATTAACGTTAGCAAGAGAATCATCTCTCATATTCCATGCCAATAATACTTAATTAACAAGGCAGATACAAGAACAGAACAATGAATCATGGAAAAAACAGTTTTTTTTTTAATCCAAGATATTTCTAGGGGAAAGCTAAGGACAAATTCTTCGAGCTAATGACATCTCTATGATAAATGTTATTTCATACACACCAACCTTAAGATCAAACCTCTGACCACATGCTTAAGAACCATAATTATCAATCAACTACATCACACCATGTTCGTACAAAACACAAAATTGAAGAAAGAAAAAACTTACAGTAATGATATTTGGGTGGCCTAATCTGAGGAGCAAGGACACCTCAGAAGCGAATTGCTTCTCAAGAAAAGCAGCCAAGTCCTCATCCTCCTCAGGTTGACTAATCAGCTTAATTGCCACATCCTTCTGCTTGTAAACCCCTCTATAGATTCTGCTGTGCCTTCCAGAGGCAAATTTGGATCCAATGAGCAACTGAGACATATCTGCACTCCATTCCTCTTCTCCTTCACCCTTTATCTCAGCCCCTGGTGACACCAAATACTTAGACCATGACACTGCACGGTTATACTCCCCAAGCGAAAGCCTTCTCCCCAACTTGTTGCCACTGTTGGAAATTTGCTTGTGCCACTTCAAGTTCTTCATGTGGCTCACACTTGAAGCCTCTCAAAACCATCAAAGTTCAACCTTTTTGCCCAAACTCTTGCACCCCAAATGCAGATCCAACCAGGGCCTAGAGGGTTAAACAAATGCACCAATTCGCAGAATACCCAAACGAGAAGAAGGTTGTTTTCATGGCTTAGGTGGTTAGTGAGGTAACTACATTATAAATATTTTGCATCATTCGGTCTCCCCCCTTTTGCATATAGAAGCTGAAAACAAGAGGAAGAAAAACCAGGACCATGGATCGAGAAGAAGCTAGCTCACGACCCTTTACGGGTTTCGGTGAAAAGAACAAATTTTTAACAAGAGGTGCCGCAGAGAGAAAGAGAGATTGATAAGTTTTGTTGATTTCCAACTTCCAATCAAGTGCCTGCAGCAAGTGTGAGAGAGAGAGAGAGAGAAATAGTTATAGTAGGTAGTAACGAGACAAATGAAGGTTGGTCCAGTGATAAAAATAGAATTGGTAAAAATAGAACTGATATTCATATCATGTAATAAAGTTAGTTTAAATCTTACCTGTTAATCAAAAATTTGTAAATAAATAATTTGTAAATACTTTTTAATTAAATCTTGAGATCTGTTAAGATCTTAATAAACTCTCAAACTCAACTTGAACTTTTTTTTTTAAAAAAAAAAGTAAATAATAGTACCAAGTAAATGTGATAATTAATAAATAAGTATACTTTCTTAAACACATAATTTATGATTTTAAATTACAATTTGCATATGTAAATGTAGTTGTAACATAAAGGATTTTTAACTCACCAAACTTATATCATGACTGCAACAACAATTATATCAGCCGCATTTTCTATAATTTTGTTGTAATATCATAGATCGCGACAAAACTGTAACTGCATCAACTGCAAAACCATGATGTGCTTAGATATTTTATTTTTTATTTATATGTTAAAAAATAATTCATTAAAAAAAATCAATTTTTTTAATGAATCTCAATATTACAAACTCTTGATTAACAGAAACTCCATATTTACATAAAGAAAAAAAAGTTGTAGTATGTAGTATAGTAGATTAGTAGTTACTCACTGTAGTTTGGTGTTGGAGATGGATGAGATGAGAGTTTGGATTCGAGTGGTGAGGAGTGAAAGCATATGCAAGAGAGAGACTATGTGTTGGTTTCGGTACATTACGTTGGTATTCCTAACGTGCGAAGATCCACTTCTGAGGAGACAAACCGGGTCTGCGTGACAATGACCACTACCCATTACTTTTCCCGTTTTACCCTTCTCTTTTCCCACATTCTCCACCCTTGCCATTCCCCCCCTTTTTTTTTACCTTTCACACCTTTTCTTCTCTTTACCCCACCCCTCTTCTCTTTCATTATTTTATGCCACCCACCCAATCCCCAGTCCCCAGGTACCACGTGGTGGTTTCTACTTCGTACGATGACAACAAATATTTATGTGTACGATAAATTATTATAACAACACAAAAATATCAGATCTGAGTTTTTTTATACAACACTAGTTGATAAATAAAAGCCCTAAAAATAGTATAAGGCACTTAAATTTACATAGTTTTAAACCATACAATATATTGGGCTAACTGGCTTTTGTCTCCATTAAGTTTCTTTTCGAAGAAATTTCAATTGAGCTCATATCTCATGTATTTTAGTACTATATTTAAAGGGGTTAATTAAGTTTATTGAATGATTGATTAGGTTTGAATCCAAAAGTAGCGAAGATAAAGGATACTGCACTTTAATCATTCAGCCAACACTGTTCACGTCTTTAATTATTAAACTAACACTATTAAATTATGTAGTTAATCATTTACGATGTTTCATTTTGCTTTTATATATACAATGTTTTTATTGGTTACGATATATAATAATTTTAACAATATAAAATAATTTTTTTGGTAGTACAATATACAATAATGATTAATAGTGCTAAAAGATTTAGATAATTGATTAAAATGAAAAAGTATCAATTTGATCAGTGTTTTTTTTATACACAAAGAAACTATAATAATCTAATTAAGAGTATCAACTAGTATTTCTTATACACCGCATAAAAGTATCAATTTTTTTTAAAAATATTTTTTTTATGATATAAAACTATTGAAATCTATAAATATTTTTTAATAAAAAAAAAAAAGAATTGAGCATGGAATTATGGTGGAGTTACGTCAATGGTTATTGGAGAGTAATATGGTTGGTCCCATGGTAGGGGCAGGTTGGTCAGTTTAAGGAACATGGGTGACTAAAATGTCTGGTTAGGAAGAAGACCAATTTCACAAGAACAAGAACTAGAACTAGAACCAGAAGAAATGCAGCAACAGAAAACAAATAGGGACATGTGGGTCCCACTGTAGTTGAGTTGGGAGTGGGGACCAGAAGTTGGTGGTATCCGTGGGTGTGTCGGACAAGCCGTATGGTCCTCTTCCGTATACGGTCTCTCTCTGTCTGATCCTCTCTTTACGCATTTCGATGACCAGTTATTACTATTTTAAAAGTAGTAGTAAATGTTGTTGCATGCACCCATCTTTTTCTCATTCATGTTAGCATAAGAGAAACGGTCCTTCGAAATTAAGGAATACTTCATTTATTATCATCTTAATTTAATATTGGAAAAATGATTTTTATGAGTGTATTCACTCTTTCATATTTAAAAAAAAATGAATGTATTCAGCATGAAAGAGATAAAAGGAGGGGAGAGAAAAGTGATTAATAAGATTGATGATTTTTTTATCAGATAAGATTGATAATACTTTTTTTTTACTCATACAAAATAATTATTTTTACATTAATTAAAAAAGTTTAATTAAAATCATTTAATTTTATTAATTTCAAGTAAAAAAATAAAGGTATTCTTAAAATGTCTTTTATTGGACTTGACATTATGAATAAGAACAAATTACATATGTATTTTTTTTTTTTACACTACACAAAACCTCTTAATTTTTGTGATTTTGTTACACTTGCACTTCCATGGTTAATAGAGTTAATTTTATATATTTTTTAGATCACTTGATAGACATGCGACTTTTATTAAAATTTTAATCTCAAGATTAACCTTATCTCCTTCCTTCGTTTAAAATCCTTAACACATCATTATTGAACCTTTGCAAGCCACTATTGTTGTTGAGTACAATAAAAATGGTGCTTGTTTGTTTTTGTGGGTTAATGTTGATGGTGTTGATTTTATTTTTCATTTTTTATAATGTTTAATTGTTTTGCTGCATTTTTTTGACATTCCAATAAGGGAGGGAAAAGGGATATTGGATGTAATTTTTGTAAAACACGAAGAAAGCACATGTATTGTTTGTAAAAGACAAAGGATACATGTGTAATATTTTTAAAACCTCAAGGAGTCAATGTGTAACATTTTTAAAATCTCGAGGGATACATATGTAATAGCTTTAAATTCTCAGGGGGAATACATGTGTAATATTTTTAAAAGTTGAGGGGAAACAAGTGCCATATTGTATCTAAAATGATATTTTTGAATTTAACCAATAACAATATAATTAATTTTTTTGTTGTGAATTATTAATTTAAAATATTATCGAATTAATATTTTTTTCATAGCCTTTATAAAAGTGAGACATCAAAGAAGATATTGTCGATTTTGTAGAAGACCCACATAAATTAGATTTGTGAGACCCAAGCAAATTCTAATTGACTCTTTTATACGTGTTTAAATGATTGTTGCAATTTTTTGAGTGTGAAAAAGACATTGATGAGAAGAGTAGTTATTATTTTCTGGTTTTAGTAATGATGTAACTACTTAATTAAGATGTCATTATGTTAGGTGTTTGTTATTTACTTGAATTTGTTATGTAAGTGAAAACAATTATGTTAGGTTATTGTATTTACTTCATTAAAAGATGGTTATTTTATTAGTAACTAAATTTGCATTTGCCTAAACAAATAATTTATATCTCATTTTTTCCTTTGAATGTCCCTTTAGAATTTGGTGTTGCAAATATATATTAATAATGACAATTATAAATTGAGCCTATAATAGCAGTTTACTTCATGTTTGTTCATAGCAAAAAAGCGGTCTATGCCATATAAGATAGTTACCCAAAAAACTGTTAGCCCACATAAGTGTGAGTAACAACACTTTGACTATACCCAAAAAAGATAAGGCTTAAATTTATTTTTGGTTCTTGATATATACTTGTTTTTTACATCTGGTCCCTAATAATTTTTTTCTTTCAATTAGATCCCTAATATTTGAAAACTTTTGTCCAAGGTCCCTACCGTTAGTCAGAATCCGTTATTTGCTTATGTGGTCGTTAACCGACCAAGTAGGCATGCCACGTATGATGTCACGTGTAATCTTTGTCTAAGTGGGATTACATGTAGGATTTTTTTTCAAAAAAAGTAAAAAACGACATCGTGTGGTTCCCCTAACCCTTTTCTTCCACCACCCCTCTTCTTCTTCACCATCACAACCAAAGTCATCACCACCACCCCCAAAACCACAACAACCCCATTCAAAACCTTCCTATCAAACCCTTTCTTCCTCCCACCTGATCTCTCTTTGTAACCCTAACTTTAACCACCACTAGTCAAATTCTAAAAATCCGAAAGCAACCCATAAAATTCCTACACACCCCAAAAGCTCAAACTCATTGACACACTCACACAACTTCGAAGTTTCTCTAATGCAAACTCTGAACCTCTTGCAGAGTCCTCGAACTTGACAAGCGAGCCCAATGCAAACTCATTGACACACTCACACAACCTTGATGTTAACGGTGGCACTAGCTACTTTGTCGCTGTGATGAGGCTTCGCAACATGACCATGGTGACCATGACCATGAACATGGTGGCTCCGAACAACAAGGCCGTTGCGCTGCGGGGGCTCATGCCGCTGCACATGTCGCTATTCGACAACATTGTTGATTTGGTGCGGTGCGAGCGCACCATGAACCGGTGGATTCCATTGACGATGATGGAGTTTCTGCTACTGGATGTGGACAGGGTGTTGAGAGATGGAGGGTTACCTTTGAGCGAACCATTTTTGATTGAAAGGTCCTGAAAATCGTTGGTGAGGACCTGTTCACCTTGGATCTTTATGAGTGACGAAGTCATAGTGACAGATAAAGGGAGGAGAGAGAGACAAGGAGAAGGAATATAAGAGAGATGCTGAAGAATGATTTTGTGATGCCAAAAAGACCAAGGAAAACAGAGAAACAAAAAGATTGAAACCACACAAATGAACGATATCATTTTTTACTTTAAAAAAAATCATACGTGTAATCCCACTCAAACAAAGATTACAGTGACAAGCCTGTGTGGCCGATTAACAACCACATAAGCAGATAATGAATTCTGAATAACAATATGGACCTTAGACAAAAGTTTTCAAATATTAGAGATCTGATTCGAAAGAAAAATTTATTAGGGATCAAATGCCAAAAATGGGTATATATCAGGGACCAAAAACATATTTAAGCCAAAAGATAATTACCCTTCATAAGTGAATTATGAGTAAGAACACTTTGACTATACCCAAAATAAACAAACTCAAATCAGAAATTCCAAAACATAAGAGTTGCCAAAAAAATGTCTATACCATATAAACATGTTTGTACTCAAAAAATAATTCCGTAAAGTGTTTTCATGAAATGCTACACATCATTTTCCTCATCAATTGACCACTAGCTTCTTCTTTGGCTTGACTCTTGGCTTCGTTCTTTCTTTTTTGGATTGGTTGATGATGAAGTAGGGGGTTTTAAATTACTTGCACTCCCTATGACAAAAACAACCAATCGATATAAAAAATCACGGCTTAACTGAAAATTGATTTTAAGTTACCTCGGTTGTGGTTGTTGATTGCTGAGAAAAAGGAACCTGATTTTGCATGTTGAAAGGTTCCAAAGTTGCCATGTGGTTAGGTACCAGGAAGCTCAACATTGTTTTTCTAAGTGAAAACACACACACACACACACACACACACACACACACACACACACACACACACATATAATCCAAGTTTAGGCAATTGCAACAAACAATTCATAATGTAACATCATGCTCATCTTTTTTTTTGTTCTTCATTGATGCCCTTTGACATGTTCTACTATTATATCCAAATAGATTGCAATTAGAACACCTTAAGGTGTTGGACCTTTTTCTTTGTTGATTTCCTTATGGCCCCCTCAACAACACTTTTCTTTCTAGCCTGTCTAGGCCTTCCAAGTTGTCTTCTTAAAGAAGATGACTCAATATCATGATAATCATCCATGTTATTGGAGTTAATATCAGGCATGGGATGAATCATTTCAACATATATAATCCTTAACTTAGCCATAAAATGTGAATCATCACAAAACATCTTGGGTTTTATTCTATTGAGAGATATGCATGCACAAACATGTTTACAAGGCAACCTAGTTATTTTCCAAAACCTACATCCGCATTCCTTTGAGTTTAGGTTAACCACAAAGGTGGTGAAACCATATATGAATTGAAACTCTTCTTGACTAGCATACGCCACATTTAAAAATCTACCACTATTCATGGTAGTGTCTAAATTTTTTCTTACTCTTGGAGTCATTATGCTATCAACCGTGGTTGCATTCTCATTCCTTTTCTAAACTAATTTCATCAACCTTAACTTCAAATTCTCAATCATAGACAATATGGTCTTCTTTTTGGTCATCACCTGACCAAGAGTTAAAGATTTCACAAACATTATTTGTGACATGATCACTCTTGAAAAGAAGATTATATGTGTATTTTGCTCGGGTTTCTCTTAGCCTACCACTAGACAACAACCAATCAACAACATCATTGCCCACCTTTCTCATGGCTGAAATAGCTTTGTCAAACATGCCTTTATTGTAAGCCATGGCACATCACCAAAAATGATGCATCAACAACACAAATTTAAATCGTGTTTTAAAATGGTTCAATATATGATTGCAACAATTCCTACATAAAGAAAACATGTGCATCAATTAATAAACTAGCAACAATTACTTAAAAAGAAGTTGAATATAAAAAACAATTACAAGATAATTTATCTATAAGTGGAATCAACAATTCCTACATAAATAAAACTTTTGCAACAATTAATAAAATAGAATCAGAATATAAAACACATTACAAGATAATTTATCTATAAGTAGAATCAGCAATTCCTACTCAAATATTTGAAGGCAACAATTATTATATAAACAAAACTTTAGTCTATCCTGAATTGAAAAACCAAAATCAATAGGCATACCAGACCAATAATGTGTCACAATATAAAGGTATCATACTAAAAGCAAGCAAAAATCACAAATTGGCACATTACCTATGTGTTTTATAGGGAATACTTGAAACAACAACTTTAGAAAGACCTTACATTTAACAAGTGGGAAATTAGACACTAACAAATCAAATCATCACCAATTGCACATAAATTAATGCTAAAAAATACCTTTTGTTGGTCATACATAACACAAAATAAATAGCAAAGCTTCACGTAGTAATCTCAAGAATCAAGTCCATGAATCTTTGTTTTCAATCTCCACCATTGCAATAGCTACAGGGAACATGCCCTTGATTCCATCTAAGGCAGCAACAGATAGCAAGACCCCACCAAAAGGTCCTTCCAAATGGCATCCATCAATACCCACCCAAGGTTTGCACCCTCTCACAAATCCCTTCTTCATAGCATGAAGACATACAAAGATCCTTTGAAATTCAGGATTCTTATCAGGTATTTTATTTGGAATCACAACCAGATGAACTATGCTCCCCTTATTATATGATTTTGCATGCACTCCTTTAGTATATTGAAAAACTTTCATCTTGGCACGATACAGTTGCAAGTTGCTTGTTGGTACAACACCATATGTTTGGATTTTATTTCACATTAGATTTAACTTATAGATCAAGTGTAACTCAATCATGATGTAGTAACTAAACTATTGTTCAGGTTGTCTCTCAAAGAAATAAATGAGGGATTTCATGTAATTATTTAACTAAGACCTAGGTCTTTTTATTTTTGTTTTGTGATTTTCACAAAATAAATAACATAAAATAAATTGCAATAAAAATTAAATGACAATAAAATAATTAAGTAAAGATAGAAATACTAGACTTGGATGATGACATCGATCTTGATGAATGAATGTCTAGGTTTGGACTTGAAATTCGCTCGATTCGCCGTAACTTCACAATTCTCTATTTATCTCTCTTACTCATCCCCAATTCACTAATGTATTCTATCCCAACTCTTACATGGTCGCAGATTATAAACTACTTGCCTGATATTGAATCTCTTCAACATACCAACACAAGTAATTAGCATTAATGGTCTAGAATTAGTGAGACCTAACCAAGATTATTCTATCCCTAGAGATAATCCCAATTAAGTACTTGATTCACGTGCGAATTTCAACAAGGCTCACTTAAGTGCAAGTCAATTCCTGAATTCATCTATAAGATGGTCAATCAAATAAAAACATTAAGTACGAAAATAAATAAATAACTCAAGATGAAGTACTGAATTGATATAATTAAAGCAAAACAAAGTTCAACATTTCCTCTCCTAGGTGGAAGGAATTGCACTCATAAAAATAATACAATGAAACCTAGAGTGTCTAATGGAATAATTAAGGTGTTTAATAGGTGGAAGTCTAAAATATAATTTTAAGAACTGCTCGAAACTTCTACACGTTACAATGAATGTCTAGCCTCCTATTTATAGAATTGTAGCTAAGTTTAATTAAGGAAATAATCACAAGAAATTATAAACAAACAATATCTTTAATAAATTCAAGCAATTATCTTCTTTTTTAGCTGATTTATCCTTGAAAAAAAATCTTGCTCTTGATTTTCCTAGCTTTTATCTTTAATTTTTGCAATTTCTCCTTCCAAAACTTTCTAGTGATTTTGGGCCTCTGAAACTTTTGCCATAATGACCTTTTTTTGCTAAAAAAAACTATAAAAAATCATTAAAAATAACTAAAAAATAAAAATTCTACCTAAGACAAAGTAAAAACTAAACTTAAAGTGATGAGAATCCTAAGACTATCCAAATACAGGGACCTATGATCAGGAGTAAGATCAAACAGTTAGTGGATACCCTCCAACAAATGGTAGCAAACATACTTAACAAGGCCCAACTGGGGAATGATGAAGGCCTAAGTGGAGAAGGATGAAGGCTCAGAGGCAGAGACACTACTAAGAATATTATTTTTTGCTGAAGGCCCAGATCAATTTGAAGGCCCATGTTAAATATGTTATATTTTTTATTTATAATTTTTTTTTTTGTAATTTTGGCTCAAATTGTTTAGAAGGCCGATGCCTATTTCTATCTTTTTGTTCAGATACACTATATTTATTGTTTTCATTTTTCAATAGAGGGGCTTTTGGCATTTGATAAAAATTTTGTGAAAACTTCTCTTTGGGTTCCTCGCTGAACCAATCTTGGACTTATCAAGGTAATCCTTGTGGCATCTATCCTGACTTATCTTTCCTCTCCGAAACTGGCATCATCCAAAACTCTGTAGCCTGTATCAAGCGATCCGCTCCTAGTAAGGATCATATCATAAAGCTAATTCAATTCAAAATAAGGTCTAAAGTTAATTAAAATGCCAAATAAACGTCACAAATGCATATGAAAATCTTGTAAATTTGACCCTAGATGGTACATTTTTAATTCTCTTTAGCTGAAACCCCTCTTGTATAGAAAAATCCTTCGGAACTTGCCTAAAATGATTCAAATCCATAAACAATTGACCAACTTCTAGATGTATCCTTCCATTTTGTGGGATCTCATGCGATTTTCCAAAAATCCCATTTTCCTTGTAGATTTCAATAATCTCATCATTAGAATGATGATGATTTCCAACAATATGAATAATTTCTTCAAAGTCACTCAAGAAATCATTGTCATGTATCTCACTCCCACAATCTTCATCATTGAAATGGTCATATTCATTACCTGACGACCCATTGACATTGCGAGGCCCATTGAAAGTCTCATCCTCATCATTCACAAAGACCTCATCTTGACCTTTAACATTTTCATGAGTTACCTCTTCATGTGCATTTGCATGAACCTGCTCATTTGCATATTCCCTTCCATTTTCAGCATTATTCTTTCCACTTAGATCTTTATTGAAGCTCACATGGATACCTTCATTTAAAACATCATTCAACACTTCATTCATAACTTCACCTATGGTTTCATTCACACTGACACTTTCATTCACAGGTTCAACTGCCACACTAATGGGTTCAATCAACTTCTCACCGATAGCTAAAGGTTTTCTCCAAAACTCATCATTATTTCTACAAGCATACAAATGGATATATCTCTGATTTTGGTTCTTTGAATACATCTTTAACACACCTACATCATCCTTGAGGGGTAGGATTTTACCACCAACACTAGACTTAAACCAAAGGGTGTACAAATTACATGGTGGCAATTTCAATTGGTCTGCAAAGTGATAAACATCTTTATGTGCATAGAAAATGCCAAATTTTTCCAAGTCCTGGTTGCGAACTACACATGATTCACTAGGTTTCTCCATAAAATGCACAAAGATATCCACATTTCCTTTGTCCGAGTCCAAATAAGGAAAGTAATCTTCCATGTCAGACATGATCTCCTACAATCCACCACCAAAAACAACAACTAAAAAATTACCAAATAAATAGTTAAACAAAACAATAAAGTAGGAAAGTCTTTAAACATCAGTAGTCCCCCTCAATCATTTATCCTGTCCCCCAAACAAATTGGACCACCCACAAAAACCCCAACATATAAAAAATAACAATAAAAATTGGATTATCAATTACAAACAAACACTGGAACCCCACAATATACCGCACACATTTGGCTTGTTTTATATATATAAAAAAGAGAAACATATAGTAAAACCCAACACATTTAACAAAAGACACAAAACAAGAAATTAAACCAATCAAATATATGCATAAAATCCAATTGTACCCAAATACCTTCACAAGCGACGACAATGGTACCGCAAAAGGCTTCAAAGGACGAAGGATCAGTCAAACAGGCAATTGCAACCCTAGCATCCACAATCATAAATGAGACACCATTATGAGCGTGAAGAACAACATGACAAATGGTTCAGAGAGGAGGGAAATGGGCTTAACTATCACCACCACGGAGGGGGACGCACCTAGTACCACGAGCACAGAGTAGAAATACGCCTAGCACCATTGCGGAGGAGAACAAAAGGCAGAGGAGACGCGTGCAATAAACAAGAACACACTTAGCACCATCATGGAGGCCAATAAGAACAAGGAGGAAAAACACGCCTAGAACCATTGTGGAGCCAAATAGGAACACATGATGACATCGATGAACAAGGAGTGTGAATGCGTGATTCTGCCTCTGGCTGCATGAAGAACACAACCTAGCACAGTAGCACAAGATATAGGACACTCTATGTTTTGGTTACTTATAGATTAGGGACAATTCTGGGATTTCCTATAAATTAATTAAAATTTAATGTATAGATCTTTTAATTTCCAAACAATAGCTTAACACCGTTACAGTAGAAGATGCCAAAGTAATGATTTTAAAAGGAAGAGACATATGTGAATAGTACAAACCTCAAGGGAGGTTTCTGTAATTTGCTCTATAAATAAAATAGAGTTGTTATTAAATTAATGATGTTTTAGGAATAATATCATTAAATATGGGTGAATTAGTTAGATTTATTTTTATTTAAGTTCAAGATACAAAACAACTTTTTTGTTTATATATGAGTCTAGATGGGATATATGTCAAAATTGGTCCATCTTGATGGCTCAACTAGCTAGGGCGGGCTGGACTATTAAATATTAGGCCCAAAACATGCCACTGGCTTGGTGGGCCATATTAGGCCCATAACATAAGGCCAAAAACTACTAGACCTATTTGGTCCAATATTTTTTTTTTAAAATTTCCTTTTAAAATTTAAATAAAAATATGGATAAGAAAAAAAGTATATCAATTTGGCTTGATCAGACCAAGTCGAGTTAACAAAAGTGTAGCTTATAAGAAATTTTCCTTGCTAGGTCGTGTCAAGGCTAGGCATCCTTTTTTGACAACTCTATCCACAATATATGAATTCCTTAGTTCGCAACCTTTTATGACCTTAAATTTTCTTTAATTATACATCATTTTTTTCTCAAACCAAAAAATGCTTATCTTCTATTACTTATTATCATCACAATAATTTTTTCCATCCAAAAATATTTGCTTTTTAATTACTCTATTTTCCCCTAAATATAAGACATTTTAAAAAAAAATAAAATTCATTGTCCCTTTTATAACACTTTTTTTAACTTTCTCTTGCATAAATTATTTTTTGACCAAAATACCCTTTAACTAAGAGACATTTTATCTTTCTTATGTTACCTATTATAATCTTTTCCCTTTCCTAAGCTAAAATAAACTAAACTTAGAGGATGCAAAAATTACTTGCAAGAAACAATTCAATTTCAAATCACAACCACAAAACCAGACACATACATAGCCACATAGTATAGCAATCCTTAAAGAAAGAAAAATGAGCCAACCATTAAACAAGAGAATACAAAATAATATGTAATAAACAAACATTATGTCAAACCATTGCAAAAACGAGAATGAAAAACAAAGACAAAAATCAACAAAGGAATGAATGGTGTTGAGAGAAAAAGAGAACAGCAAAGACAAAGAACGAAGAGAAAAATGAGAACATAATGTTACGGTATCGATAGAGATAAAGAGAATGATGTCAATGAGGTTTTTAGGAAGCAGAGAACAAAATCATATATGAATTGAAAACAAAAGTATGATTTTGGAGGGATTTTAGAACACATTAGATCAATCGCATCAGGAAGAATTTTCTTTATCGGTTCCTCATGCAATCAATCTACAATCTCCATCCCAATATTTTTTTAGAAAAAGTCATTGCCTTACATAATAGATTAATTATTTTGAAACCAATCTAAAAAGTAATTGTTTTGATAGGTTACAGCACCATTGATCTAGAAACTTTGCCTAAACATTTCGAAGTCATTACATTGATTTTTTATATCACTTCATAGGAAACCAATCTAAAAGTGGATGCAGAATCTATACTAGTACTAATTTAATAAATTACATTATAAGTTTTAAAGTTTCAACAAGTAACAATTTTTTTTATCTATAAAAATTTAAGAGTGTGAAAAAATTTATAATAACTCACACTGCTTAATCAACTGAATTAAACTATTTGACAACAAACAACAATTATAAGTTTTAAATAATTATTAGTTAGTTCAATATAAAGAGATTTTTAACTTTAAAGCTAACTCATCCACTCACAACATAAATGAATTATAAAAATATTGTCTCACTTTGCCACGAGTTGATTTGACCTAAATTACTTATCCCACATGTTGAGGTGGATTAAGTCGAGTGAGTTGGGTCAACTTTTTTTTAAGTTATATTTCTCCTTTTTGCTTATAAATTTTCTAGAAATTATTATTATTATTATTTCCCTTTTTTGTTTTTTATTATGAATTAGCACGTTATTGGTTTTATATATTTATATTTTATGTATTTTTATATATTTTTAAAATAGGTGAATCATATCATCAATCAATCCACTTAACTCAGTAATATGTGGTGAGTTGAATTGGGATATGTATTTTTTTGTCTAACAAGAAAAGTTAATCAACTTGAATTAACTCACTTTTTAAATAACCCACAGTAACTCAACTCAAATAAATTGAATTAGTTAACCTTGATATCTCTTATCTTGTGACACATGAGTTTTATATTTCCCTATCTCATTATAATTGTCATATAAGAGAAATTTTTTTATCCCAAAATAATTATTGTTTTAATTTTTTAATATAATATTAATTATTTTTTTCACTTATATTTCTTATAATATTACTAATAAAATTTATAAATAAATTAATGATGATATAAGGTTATTTTTGTATAAGCATTACTCTTTTTCATTTATTTATTACTTTTTCTTAAATTTTTCTTAATTTGTATAAAATAATTTAGAACCACAATTATTTCGGACAAAAGGAGTATAACATTATCATGGGTTAAGTTTCACTACTACAAAAGCAGCTTACTACGTCAGCAATTCAACGACGGTTTCAAAGAAACGTCGTAGAAGCTCAACCGGTGGCATATCCGTAATTAAGGGCTTCAGAACGACGACGTTTGCTGCTACCCGTCGTAGACATCCAGCTGTTGTGGCGATTCGTATTTAGCTGGGTAAGTTACAAAGACGGTTTTTTGGAAAGAACCGTCTTTGTATCATAAATGGTAGCATGTGACAAGCATGTGAGTGGGCCGACGAGTATACAAAGACGGTTCACTGGTGAGACCGTCGTTGTTTTTAAAGTACTTTCACGTGGCAGCCACGTGATTTGAGGATTTAAAATCCAAAGACGATTTTATCCAAATACCCGTCTTTGGATTGTTGGTGGTTTCACGTGTAGGCCACGTGATTGGAGGCGTTAAAATACAAAGACGGTTTTTGGCTAACACCCGTCTTTGTATGGTTACAGTATAAACACGTCATCAAAGACGGTCCTGCCGCAACACCCGTCTTCGTATTGTTTGTGGTACACGTGGATTGCACATGATTTAATGCGTTAACATACAAAGACGGGTTTACCCGAAGAGCCGTTGTTGTATGTTTAGTATAGACACGTGGCGGCCCCCTGGTGGTTGTTGTTGTTGTCATTCAAAGACGGTCTTTGGTAGGACCCGTCGTTGTATGCTAAATTCTATCACGTTTACGGCACGTGCTTCTTACTATCTCTTACGTTGGCACGCCGTATCACTTCTTTTCTCCATTTTTTCGACTACTTACTATTGCTTTGGCGCCCTAGCTACACAGAGCATCTTCTCCGACAAAGACCATCGTCTCCGACAATCACCATCTCGTGTCCGTTGCGTCTCGTTGCATCTTTGAGGCCTCTTTCATTATTTAATACAGTATACTGCATGCAAGCAAAACATTTTATTTTTCAGTATATGAAAGGGGTTCTAAATTTTAATGTTGACAAGTTAATTCTTAAATTATTTTGAAGTGAATTAATTTTCTTAAATTTGAAAAATATAGCAGGACTCAATTTTATCTCTTGTTCGTTTGTCAATTGATAAGGAACAAAGGAATTTAATCCATTGGCATGGATAATAAATGTCATTGAGTTCGACACTTGACACGGCAATAAGAATGACTAAAGCATACTGTTAAGAAATTGACTGTAATAATTCATTAGCCCGTTGGGACTCTAGCTTAAATATGTTGAGTCAATTCAAATTGATGTTCATATATAACTTGTGAAATAGATAAAATTCGTAAGTGATTTAATGCCGCACTAAAAAATTGGTGATCATGAAAAGATGAGTGTTAAATTATATGATATTGATTACCACAAGTTGTTATCGTAAGATCAAATTTAATTATGTCCAAAACAAATAAAAGCTCTAAAAAAATCATATTTCATTTCAATTCAACTTATTTATGAATAACAAATTATTCCTTGTTTATATGCAAGTTTCCCTCTAAACTTCTACTATAAATTTAATTCTCACTAGAAAATGAAATCTCACTAAGTATTGAATTTTTAAACTTCAACACATATATGTATAATGAGTATTAAATGTTAGGTTCCATTGTGCTTTCCAAACTGTTGTATTTAATTTGGGATGAAATTAAAGTTGTAAAAATGTGACAATATTTCTAGAATTGGACTCTAATTTAGTTAATTTTTTTTACCTTTATAATTAAGCTTTGACAAAATTCTTTAATTCTTTTAACTCTTATTGTAACTAATGGGTGTCCATCCATTTCAAAGGACCTTTGAAATTAATATTGAATATTGATAGTTTTTTTTTTATCAAAGTTTATACGTAAATAAAAGTGCATTTATCTATATGTTTTGCTGTATTTCAATGGTTTAGTCGCTTTAAATTATATTCAAACAAAATTGTCTTTTGATTGAGAATACCTATAGTATGTACCAAAATATTAATTCATTTTATTTAAATTAAAATTAATCTGTACAAAAATCAAATTTACCAACCCCAAGCATAGCCAAATCTAGAATGCAGCAGCAGACAAGCTACAACACCCCTAGCTTATATCTCTATGTTTTATGCAAGAGATTGTGGCTGTGATTATTTGAATAATCAATTTTCTCTTTCATTTTTCCCCTCCAATATAAAGGAAAATATTCTGTACGAAGAAAAAATAATCCGTTTCACTGTAGAAATTTTGTCGACGGTATTATTGTTGATATTATTATGATCATTATTATGGATATAGAAGGGATGAAACCTCATTTCATGTAATTAATTAAGATGATCCAAAGTAACGGAAGCCACTACTAGAGTGCATCATCTGATTAGAAGCTTGACACCATGATAATGATATCAGTATATCCAAGCATAACTATGATTTGATATGATCAGAAATATATATTGTCAATAATAATTTGAAAAAAAGTGATAGCTGGCAGCTATTTCTCATGTCATTTTAATTTCTTCGAATGAATCATATATGATGACAACTGTTAATTGATAAGTTGATATATCCTCGATTTTGTTCTCTTTCTCTTGTAGAAAGCCTTTAATTATGATGGGAGCACATGCACTTATGGAACGTAATATAGGATAAAATAATTGCCATGCGTACTAATAGAATTGGTGCCAAAATTGCATAATTGAGCACGGTTTGGTGGTACAAACTATTTTCCATGGCCGTACTTAATAATTGCATGGCTTGGCGCGTAGTTAAACACGGTTGAGATAATGAGATGTGATAAATCCAATTATTGAGAACCAATCAAGACTTAAACAGTGGTGATGATGTCGGTGCTGACTAAAAAAGTTTTAATACTTGAATCTGGATGGGAATGAAAAAAAAATGAAATGAAAGTAAAATGAAAATTTTAAATTGAAATAAAATGTAAAAATATAAATCTCATTCTATTTTATTGTTGATTTTGTTCATTTTCTGTTTTTTTTTCTCCAAGCAATCAGACCCTTAGCTAACGTGGAAGAAAATTATTTTCTTTTTTGTTTTTTAACATGAAATATTTCTTACCAAAAAATCAAAGACTAATTTCTCAAGTTAACTTCTCTTAATAAATAATTTTTATATGAATAAATCAGAAATCAAATACAATATATTTAAAAAGTAAAATTATCTATCAATTACTAAAAAAAAAGTTAGGATTGGTTGATGATAATCTAATAGTTGAGATTTGGTGCGTACGGTGAAAAGGGTAGGAGACGATATACCTTGTACAGTTGGTAGTAAAGTAAAGAGAGAGCATAGATTCAGAGAAAAAGAAGGCTAAAAAGAAGAAAAGGAGTTGACGGCAGTTTGATTGGGAAAAAGACGAGTGTGGTAGGGAATTTTTGTCAGCTAGTACTAATTTGTGTACAACATGAACGTGATTCTCAATAGTACCACGTGAATCCCTTAACTCATCAACCTCACAAGTTACGAGGCACAATTATTATAAAAAAATTGTTGGTCAAAATAATTTATCTACTAACAACATTATTAAAGATGGTAGAATTTCAACCAAAAGATACGGGGAATGGATATTTAAAATTAAATTTTTATCTCTAAAGTTTATGTAACTTAAATATAAAGTGAAAAATTATATTTTATTATATAAATTTTAGTTGAATGCATGTATTGAAATTTGTTTTTATTTTAATTTTCATGAAAACTTATTTATTATAGTTGGTGATAATATTCATTATAAATAAAAAAGAATTAGTAAAAAAATAAAACACACGAAGAAAGAGTGTGTGAGAAGAAAGATTGTGAAACAAAGTTAGTTCGTTCAAAAAAAATATCTTTATGTGAGAGTTCTATCATTTTTTGTAACTGATGAGTGAGATACTCAAGTTTGTAGAGTGATACATAATTTGGGATGCGTTATAATCTTGTAATCATTTTTGTGATGATGAAATACTTTTTGAGAATTCTGTGGACGTAGACAAGAGGTGTCGAATCACGATAGATTATTGTATTTATTATTATTTTTCTACAGTGTAATCTTTGTTGTGTTATCACGATCCCTTTGTTAGCGTGAATAATTTTGTCAGCGTTGATTTTCCAACAAAAACACTAATTAAAATGTTAAAAGTATTTGATGAAAACATATATATATTACAGTAAAAATTAAAAAGAAAATATTCCACTTTTTTAAAAAAAATTTAGTAAGTATCCTAAAAATACTTATTGCTAACATTCATTAAACAAATTCTGGACTAACCTAAAAATTTCAAACATATCTACTATTAAGGGTATGTTTATACAACTGTTATAAATGGACGTTGGTAGTAAAAGGTTGTTAGCAAAGATATTTAGATCCTTCCTTTTGCGTTCAATTTTCGTTGATATGATTTTGTTTCAAAATTCGTACCCACCAAGTTCAATGGTAAATTAAGGTTTGGCTACTAATTGCGTTGACATATGTTTTCCTTTTCGGATTATGCTATTTTTGTTATGTTGTTAGAAGCATTGGAAGTAGTGTCATAATCATGTGAAAATTAGATGAAGATAATTTTGTTAAATAGAAAGATAAGCATCTATAATATGATTCAAGAATTTGAAAATTAAATCAATCATTCTAAAAATTTGAAAATTAAATTAAATCATTTTTTTAACATAATATCAATATCTATATAGTAAAAGAGAAGTAAATGAAAAATATTGAAATACCCATGGCTAAGAGGTTGACAGCTGTCCAAAATTTTGTTTTTTTGGTCAAAATATCCATAGCCGAGAGCTTGACACCTGTCCATTTTTTTTTGTTTTTTGGTCATTTTATAGCCCTCCGCTTTGCTTTGATTTTGTGACACCTCACTGTCATGTGTCTTCCTATGAACTTTTTTTTTTTGCTGCCAACTCCACGTATCATCCTCTATTTATCTCTTTCTCTTTTCTCTTTTTTTTTTGGAAACTGAAATTTCCCCGAAATGCTGAAGCCACCCACTTTTTGCAATACAATATGTGAGGTTGTGCATGTCTCTTCTCCTCTCTTTTTTTCCCTTCCTTCTATCTCTTTCAATAATTTGTCATCGTTTTCCTCCGCAGGAAAGAGATTCGTGAAGCCATCAAAGGTTACAAAGGATATACATACTGATCGTGTAAGCCCCTTTTGCTTATCGCCAATCTCTAATCGTTAATCTATCATTGTTTTTTGTCTGATTTTTTTGTGTTTTTTTTATGCTTCGTTGTTGTTTTTCCCTAAAACTCATATTTTTTTATTTTGTTCAGACTTTTAGAGGAAATTCTATGAGTTTTTATGCATTTTCCTCAGTTCTTAATTATCTAGATTTGCATGCAAGCTCTGCACCTCTTAATATCTTTTTGTGTTTTTTGCGATTTTTATTTGGATTAGGGTGTCTGTGGCTCAATGGTATTTCGCATTCAATCGCTTACAATTGGTCTCGACCCAACATGAAAATCAGTGTTAGGATCATTCACGCAAGTTCCTATTACCGGAACGTTCCTGTTTCTCGCAAAGGTTTTTCCCTTTTTCCTGTTATGCATGTTTGTTTCATTGATATTTGCTTCTATTTGGAAGGCTTTAATTTCATTTGTTGTTATGTATGTTTTCTTCTTAATAATAGTTTTTTTTTTTTACTGATTTTTCAATTTTGTTTTTAGTTCCTTTTTATTTTGCCGAGCTATCGACAAAAAAGCATCCAACAAGCACGTTTTTTCCTCTTTTGCTGTTATGCATGTTTGTTTCATTACTATTTGTTTTTATTTGCAAGGTTCTAATTTTGTTTGTTGTTATGCATGTTCTCTTCTTAATAATAGTTATTTTTTCTTACTGATTTTTCAACTCTGTTTTTGGTTCCTTTTTTATTTTCTCGGACTAATTTTTTCGTCATCTTCCCGATATGGGTTGTAAGTTATATGTTTGATGAAATGCCTAAATGAAGTTTTAGTTTTTAATCTTAAAAATTCATAACTACTATGAATATATGCACGGGTGTTACCAAGAAAATGACTATATGTATGTGGAAACATTCTAAATGTGTTTAAGCTCACTGCATATGTTGAGATTGTTATGCCTTGATGGATATGAGCTTGCGATGATCTTTCTTCTTTTTGCTTACTCTCTTGAAAATATATCATTTTTAAAATTAAGCTTGCTGCTATAAGAATTTGGTTTGGTTACCAAAAACAAGAAAGGTAATATTTTTTGTAATATATCTCTTGCTGTTGTAAGAATTTGGTTTGGTTATATGGACCTGGTAGGCTGTAGAGAAGAGGTTAGCCTTCCCCCAAAAATGAGGTTCCTTTTAATTTTCCCGGGCTATCAATGAAAAAGCATCCAACAGGAAAGTTTTTCCCCTTTTTACTGTTATGCATGTTTGCTTCTATTTGGAAGGTTTTAATTTTATTTGTTGTTATGCATATTTTCTTCTTAATAATAATTATTTTTTCTTATTTATTTTTCAATTTTATTTTTGGTTTCTTTTTATTTTGCCGGGCTATCGACGAAGAAGCATCCAACAGGCACGTTTTTTCCTCTTTTGCTGTTATGCATGTTTGTTTCATTACTATTTGTTTTTATTTGGAAGGTTCTAATTTTGTTTGTTGTTATGCATGGTTTCTTTTTAATAATAGTTATTTTTTCTTACTGATTTTTCAACTCTGTTTTTGGTTCCTTTTTTATGTTTCCGGGCTAATTTTTTTGTCATCTTCCCCACATGGGTTGTAAGTTATGTGTTTGATGAAATGCCTAAATGAAGTTTTAGTTTTTAATCTTAAAAATTCATAACTACTATCAACATATGCACGGGTGTTACCAAGAAAATGACTATATGTATGTGTAAACATTCTAAATGTGTTTAAGCTCACTGCATATGTTGAGATTGTTATGCCTTGATGGATATGAACTTGCGATGAATCTTTCTTCTTTTTGCTTACTCTCTTGAAAATATATTTTTAAAATTAGGCTTGCTACTATAAGAATTTGGTTTGGTTACCAAAAACAAGAAAGGTAATATTTTTTGTAATATATCTCTTGCTATTCTAAGAATTTGGTTTGGTTATATGGACCTGGTAGGCTGTAGAGAAGAGGTTAGCCTTCCCCCAAAAATGAGGAATGGATTACAAATTCGGAAAAGTGAGATTGCACCTTGCTATAGAGTTGAGTTATAAAATTTGGTGGTCCTTCAGTTTATTTAAGTCAAAGTTAATTGAAAATCTTGGATATATATGATTGAGATGATTTTACTTACATTATATTTCTTTGGTTGATGTGTCTGCTCAATATGTTATGGTTGCTTATGCAGGAACATTACATCAAACATATAGTGAAGGAAGGAGCTTTGAGGTAATTGGGTGAATTGTCTTCTTTTGGGTCTATTTTACACTTCTTTAGATGATAAATGAGTACAACCATTTGTATTCTTGCAGCGGGATTCCTCAATTCAAAGAACACTTTGGCCCCTTAAACCATCTCTATTAGAAAATGATATGCAAATTAACAAGTAATTCTCTTCTATTCATTAGAAGTGACCACTCCATCAATTGTATCTGCATGTTATAGATTTTGTAATTTATTTGTCTTTTTGAAATATTATTGGTAGGTTATTGTTTTTTCCTTCTTATTTTTATCATAAATTTAATTAATCATTTACCTGTGTCTTCATGTTCTTCAAGTTGCTATTAATTTTTTATTTGTTCTCTTAATTCATATGATTGTTATTCTTCTATTCTTTTAAAAATGATCAATGAAATGAATTGACATTTTATGTTTTGATCATTTTTTGCTTTGTTATGTTCTTTTATCGTAATTTGCATTCCATAGTTAATGATCCCTATGAAAAACATTGTTATATTGCTAATGCACTTTTTTTTTCCAGATTTTTTCTGTATCAGTCTATTCAAGTTCATTGCAGGGTGTATGTCCTTGATTCACATTATTCAAATTCATTCTTTCCTCATTTAGAGTTTTCTTTATTTTTATCCTTTTTTCCCGCATTGATTTGGTGGTCTTAAGTTTTGGGTTTTGCTATGTCTCCATGTTCTTCAGGTTGCTATTAATTTTTTATTTGTTCTCTTAATTCATATGATTGTTATTCTTCTATTTTTTTAAATGATCAATGGAATGAATTGACATTTTATGTTTTGATCATTTTTTGCTTTGTTATGTTCTTTTATCGTAATTTGCATTCCATAGTTAATGATCCCTATGAAAAACATTGTTATATTGCTAATGCACTTTTTTTTTCAGATTTTTTCTGCATCAGTCTATTCAAGTTCATTGCAGGGTGTATGTCCTTGATTCACATTATTCAGGTTCCTTCTTTCCTCATTTAGAGTTTTCTTTATTTTTATCCTTTTTTCCCGCATTGATTTGGTGATCTTAAGTTTTGGGTTTTGCTATGTCTTCATGTTCTTCAGGTTGCTATTAATTTTTTATTTGTTCTCTTAATTCATATGATTTTTATTCTTTTATTTTTTAAAATGATCAATGGAATGCATTGACGTTTTAAATGGCAACAAGGGAATTTCCTTTTGACCGAACTAGAAAAGCCCAAAATTTTTCATCCTGTTTTGATCATTTTTGCTTTGTTATGTTCTTTTATAGTAATTTGCATTCCATAGTTAATGATCCCTATGAAAAATATTGTTTTGGTTTGTTTCTTTTGATTTGTTCACCAATAAATAGAAAATAAAGGATTTGAAGTTGATTTATATTTGGAAATTGCATCAGTGTTTTACTTTGTGAATCCTTTCCTAATGAAGCTTTTTATTTTTGGGATTTTGTTGTTATAGGGATATTATCATGGCAACTACAAGCATGGCTACGGCAACAAGTGTAGCTGCCGTTTTGTACTTATCTTTTTGTTTTAATACATAGGTAGAAGCTCTTAGATTTTGTTGAACTCAAGCACAACTCTATATCTTTCTTCAACATTGAGAAACATGAAACTGCCATTTCGTGTTGTTTGTTTTAACAAGTGTGTTTATTTTTTATCTTATTAACTTTCCAACTTATTATATATCCTTTTTGATGTTTTATTTTTTAAATCAGACATATACAATAGTGAGTAATTATATAAAAAATTATCTATTTGTATGTCAATCCCATAATTGATGTTTCCTATACCAACTTTAATGCTGAGATTCACACGGGAGACAAATCACGTGGATAGTGCAATGAAAATTGAAAAGTTTTCCTACTTTCTCTTTTTGTATTTAATTAATTAATTAATTTTGTTATTATTATTATTATTATTATTATTATTATTATTATTATTATTATTATTGTGTGTTGTTGATTTAACTTTAGCAAGTGTATTTATTTTTTATCTTATTAACTCTCCAACTTATTATATATCCTTTTTTATATTTTATTTTTTAAATCAGGCATATAAAATAGTGAGTATAATTGAATTAATCAATAATTTTCATTTTACATGTAATTATATTTTCTTTATTTCCTCTGAACAATCTCTCTTTTACCAACATTATAAATATATATCTATCTAATATTCAATTATACTACTCTGATTGTAATTTTAGTAACCACTCTGAGTCATGATTAATACTTGTACCAATTATTCAAATTGATCCATTTAAAATAATTTGAGAACCAAATGGATAATTAAATCAATTAATAATAAATATTACACTAAAATTCTAAAAATTCAAAGACCAAATCAATTCATTTTAAAAAATTTGAGGATCAAATTAAATATTTAAAAAACTTTCAAACCAAATTGAATCATTTAAAATAATTTGGGACCAAATTAATAACTAAACCTATAATACTAACTTATTCAGATTTTTTATAACTAAAGTGATATGATGGATCTTAAGTTGTTATGTTTTAGTTCATTTCGATTATACTTTTATTTTTTATCATAACATTTTTTATGAATTTTAAAAATAATAATTAACATTTATTAAAAATTTAAAATATAGACTTTATCACATCAATTAATTTTAAATAAAATGTGAAATATATATCAGTACAATGCCATTAAAATACTATCAATTTACTCATTTATAAAATCTTATTTAAATGTAGTTGTGTGGAGGCATGTGAGATAATTGTATTATATAAATGGTTTTAACTTTTATAAGAGAAGTTAAAGAATAATTTTTTAAAAAAATAGAAGAGACGGTAAGATAATTAAGGTTGCCAAATCATGGTCAAGTGGAAGAAGCATGCTTTGACACCACACAATGCGTTGTTGCAACTCAAGATTCTCGCTTCAATCCTAGCAAAAGCATCCTTTGTTTTCGCAACTTCGAAAAGTTAGGTCTTCATTGTGTGCATCCATTATATTCTTCCTTATAACCTGAAATGAAACCATACAATGGGCATGCCAATCCTCAATTTCTCAAAACCCCAGTCCCTTGTGATCAACTGATCGCTGTTTTCTTTGCACTAATCGGGTGTGCATTTGCATTCCTTCATTTTTTAAAATTGATTAAATTTGTAAATAAAATTTTATATTTTTATATTTTATTTTATTTATATTTATATAATTGAACTCATTGATTTTATTTGTTATAATTTGCATCCACTGACTTAAAATCTTGGATCAGTAACCCGCCATCAAATACGCTACCACCCAAAATACATTTTATGTTGTCATTACTATATCTATTAATTCAAAAACTAGCTAATGTAGTAAATGACTGGGTGATATTTTTCCAATTAAATGCAACTTTAAAACATCAATTGTTTATAAATTGATGTATGAAACATAATTTTATATCAGTTATTGTTTGAATCGATGTTGAAATTGAATTCATTGATTCAAATTAGAACCCATGAACTTCCTCTGGTTTTCGCATCCTATTCATGCTTTTCACAAGGTCTATTTATTTTCATGTGAAAGTATTTCTAATTAAACTGATCATATATGATCTTTCTTCACTTGGGTTGGGTTAAAGTACATTATCATCGTCTAGTCTTTTTCTATTTGTTAATGGGTTACCATCCACTTGATATATGTCATTTAATTAAGGATCTAAACTATTTGTTCATGTTGCATTGCAATTACATGGAATTTGCAACTGATTTTGGCAACCAGGTTGTCTGAATAATGTGGTTTCATTGTATTGATGCTTGTGTATATGGCAGGGCCTTTAACAAACTCAGAATATGACTCTGCATGTAGCCGAGAAGTTTGTAGAACATGGCAATAGGGTGACTTTTGTCAACCTAGAGTATAGGGTGTGTTAATTAGTAATTCACGTAGGACTTTGGTTGACTTTTCAATATAAATTGAAAGCTAACGTGAAAAGAAAAAGGAGTAAAAATAGCAATCAAATTGAATTTCATGAAAATCATCCATCACTTACGCCTTCTTTACGTGCTGACTTTGCGAATAATTATTCAATATTATAAAAGTTATAAACAAAAAAAAAATTACATTCTCATTATAAAATGAGTTTTACTAGATTTTGATGATCCTTTTATCACGTTAGAATGAGTTCTGGATTTCTCAATTATCCTTTTATAAATAATTAATTTTCTTCTTACGTGTAGAAAGGAAAAATCAATCAAATAAAAAGGGAATAAGGTTTTGGAGATACAGAACGTTGATATAATGGGAATTGATACATCCTTTTCCGCTATAGTATGCAATCTTTTTCAAATCTTATTTTCGCCACTTTCATTTCTTCGTGTGGTTCTTTTATTATTTCTTGTTGATAATTAATGTTGATATCAAACTTGTTTCATTTTTTTATTTATTTTCAAGTTTTTTTTTGTTTTTTTTTATAATAGTAATAATTAATAAAAAAATCTACCGTTGTAATAAAGGAACTAATTTAAGAGTGAAAATTTCTTAATCTTGTGTGAGTTGTAATAGTTTAATGATTCTAAATTTTGACATTACATATGTTTTAAAATAAAATAAAATTTTAAATAAAAAATAATTTAGACATGACATCCTATTGATCCTACATTTTAAGACACTTTTGGGACAGTTTGATGATCTATCAAATCAAAATTAAATTTTCATGTTTTTTCATTGCTAATATTTTTTAATTCTTATTCTATTATTCTTTTAAGGAATTAAATAAATACATTTAAACTTATTATAAATTTACATAGTTAGCTTCAGATGATCCTCTTTTTAAATGAATGTATAAAGTATTAATACATTGCTTACTCATAATAAAATTTTGAATTTAAATCTTTTTAGAGAACCATTTTTCTTAATATAAAGGTTTTTCTATAACATTTTAAAATTAAATAAAATTTTACGTTATTTGTAATTTTTACTTTTTTTAAAAAATATTCACCACCTTTTAGTCGTCATCTCAGTTGCGATTGTTGTCTAATATTGCATGTGGATTGGCCTACATATGAGGGGACAAAACCCCACAATTTTCCAGCTATATATAAACTGGCAAAGCAAGAACATCGTGTTTTTGTTAGATTGAGACATTAACACTCAACATCAAAGTTCGCCAAACATGTTCATTCTTAATGTCTGAGTTGATCATATAACTTCTGAATTTATGTAACAAAACTTAGAAGAGTAAAAAATAACCAAATTAAAACCATTTCTTCGTTTTTATTATTTTGTTTGAGGTAATTGCAACAATTATTGAATAACTTCAAAAAATAAAACAAAAACTAAATATTAAGGACATGTTTGGGATGCAGAATAAAAAGAAGAACGCAAAAGAATAAAGAAATGGTGATTCTGAAATGAAACAATTATATATTAAAGGCCCTTCATGGAACAACGAGTAGATGGAAACACTACGATCTTTTTGAAAGTAGGAGTAGAACACTTATCATCTGGGAGCGTCCAGATGCTAATGCTTTCCTCTATCATCAAAACATCAAGATGGTTGAAACAATATTTGGTTTTCGTTCTCTGTTACGGTTCAAAAATTGTTTCAAGATAATATTTTGAGTCACTCTAAATTATTGTTTATAATAATAGACCTTTTATTATGGATCAACCTGAATTCTCTTGCTCTCTGTTTTTCTTAGGTCTTTTCACTTCATGCTTTCGAAACTAATCAATAACTTGTTTTGTGTTTTACAAGAAAAATAATAGTTTCTTAAGTTGACGATATGTTTAGAATTTTTAAATATGATAAATAGATATTTAAAAAAAAAAAACTATTTTAGTAGTATTTTTGTTAAAAGTCAAGAGTAATTTCTAAGAAATTATATCATCACAATATTTTTTTTCAAATTTATTAAACACACCCTAAAATCCTAAATAAAGTTAGTAATACCGTTTAGCTCATAAAATAGGAAGAAAAAAAATCAGTATGTTTCCCACCATTGATCTCACCAAGTAACTTGAATATACTATCATAACAATAATGATCATAAACGGTTTCTCTTGTTTGATCGGCATGTTCCTCCTACATGGTGAATTAATATTGTTTACAGTTTGTTGTGTTTGGTTGAGAGAGTGAAAATAAAAAAGATAAAAAAAAAATAAGAGAAGAAAATATTTAAATTAAAATAAAGTGTAAAAAATGTGAAACCCATGAAACCCACACAATTTATTTTCTATTTCTCTTCCCCTCCCCTCAATCTAACACAGCATTCATTAGAGTTTCTTCTTTTAAAAATTTTATATCCAAAACCCTAAGAAAAATAATAAGTTAGAAAATTTGAGTTTCCCTATGTAATTCAATCCCAAGGTATTTGCCAAAAACAAAAATCTCAAGGCCCAAAAGAACATAATCAACGGGTGGAAGTTGCTATGTGCACTCAACAATATTGATGGGGCACCCAGCAAATAGTGAATGGGCGAAACTGCCCTTTCGTGAAGACTGTTTTCGGAAGAACCTTCTTCTGAAACCATTCCGAAAGACACTTTTTCTGTAAAATTTTCGGAAGAACCTTCTTCTGGAAATTCTGGAAAAAGATGGTGTGATTCCGGAATATGTTCCGGAAGAACGTGTTCCGAAAGAAGGGTCTTCTGAAAGATAATATTCTTCTTCCGGAAGAAGGTTCTTCTGGAAATTGGTTTTTTTTTTAAATGTTGTTTTCTCTAATTATTTAATTTTAATAAATAAATTACGTTATAAAATAAATAATATTATTATACTTAAATAATTAGTGAACATAATTATGACTAATATTTGTAATTCCTTTTTTACGCGCATGTAAATGTAAATAATAATTTGTGTCACAATTTAGTGTAATTTAAATCATAAAAATTAATTAATTTATATATTTTATAAAAAATATAAAATATTTATTATGATAACATTTAATTTGTATTACAAAAGTTAATATATAATAAAAAAATAATTATAATTTTATAACAACGTCAAGTAAAAATAAATTTCATTTTATAATAATAAGTAAAAATAAAATAATATTTAATGCATATATAATGACGATTTTGCCCCTGTGTAGTTTTCTTTAAATTTACTGCGCTTCCTTTTTTATTTACACCCTTCCATTCCTTCCATTTCACCTGCACCCTTTCTTTTTCATGTTCTTGCTGTTGCTATCCTTCCGTAAAAAGCTTTGAAGATTTGGTGGTCCCGTGAAGCAAGTGTTTCGTATTTGAAGTTTTGTTAGTTGTTGGTCTTCCTATTTCGTCGGAGGTACGCATTTATGAGTGTTTTTTGCGTTTTCTGGGTATTTTTTGAGAAGATAAATAGTAAAAAGCTATTTCCGGAAGAAATTTTAACTAGAGGAAGAAGTAGTTCCGGAATGAGAATGTTGGATTTCCGGAAGTACTTCTTCCAGAATGTTACATTATTAACAAATTTTTTTAATTCTGTTTTAAAATTTATATATATATATATATATATATATATATATATATATATATATATATATATATATATATATTCAATTGTGGATAATTGGTTTAATTAGGTATAATGATTTGGTATAATATTAAATGATTTAGGTAACATAATTGTATTTTGTTGTAGTAGAAAAATGTTTTATTAGTTGTTTATTATAGTGTTAAGTTTAGTTTAAGTAAATAATGTAGTTATAAATTTAGAATGTATTTGTATTAGTTGTTAATATGTTTGTTAGTTAATTTGTAGTGAATTTGTGGATGTGGTTACATGATAATTTGAATATAGTTCTGTATGATGTATATGTCCTGTTAATATGTTTGTTAGTTAATATGTACTAAATTTTTGGATGTGGTTATATGATAATTTGTATGTACTTATGTATGATGCATATGTTCTTAAGATGAACGAAGATCAATGAACGTATGATTGTGCGATGTCACAAGAAGTTGATATGGATTATGATTATGATAATGAAGAAGAATGTGGTGTGAATGAACCACATGTTGATTGTTCAAATGCTTTTAATACGTCTCAGGTAATGATGTTGATTAGTTTGAGTCATTTGGTTGAATTGATGTTTTGTATAAAAATTAATATGTTGGGGTTGCGCTGTAGGTATTTGGTACTCGAGATGATGTTTTGCAGTGGGCTCGAACAGTTGCCCATGAAAATGGATTTGTTGCAGTGATTATGAGGTCTGACACAGATACTGGTAGCAGAGGAAGAAGTTCATTTGTCTTAATTGGGTGTGAAAGGAGTGGTACGTATAAGTCTAGGAATAAAGAATTCGTTAGAAAAGACACTGGGAGTAGGAAATGTGGTTGTCCCTTCAGACTTCGTGGGAAACCAGTGCATGGAGGGGAAGGTTGGATGGTGAAGTTGATCTGTGGGATTCACAATCATGAATTGGCCAAGTCCTTAGTTGGACATCCATACGCTGGGCGATTGAGTAAGGATGAAAAGAAAATTATTGCTGATGTGACAAAGTTGATGGTAAAACCAAAAAACATCTTGCTAACGTTGAAAGAACACAATGCCAACAGTTGCACCACGATAAAGCAAATTTACAATGCAAGAAGTGCATATCGTTCTTCAATAAGAGGAGCTGACACCGAAATGCAACATCTAATGAAGTTTCTCGAACGTGATCAATACATTCATTAGCATAGATTGAAGGATGAAGTTGTGGTGCGTGATCTATTTTGGTGTCACCCAGATGCAGTAAAGTTATGCAATGCATGTCATCTGGTGTTTTTTATAGACAGTACCTACAAAACAAATAGGTAAAGACTCCCATTACTTGACTTTGTTGGGGTGACACCAATGGCGATGACATTCTCTGCTGGGTTTGCATATCTGGAGGCTGAGCGTGTTAATAATATTGTATGGGCTTTGGAACGATTTCGAGGCCTATTTTTAAGAAATGATCGTCTCCCTATTGTTATTGTCACTGACAGGGACCTAACACTTATGAATGCAGTTAAAAATGTGTTCCCGGAGTATACAAATTTGTTGTGCAGGTTTCATATCGATAAGAATGTGAAGGCGAAGTGCAAATCTTTAATTGGTGAAAAAAATGCCTAGGACTATGTAACGGACAACTGGGGTACTTTGGTTGATTGTCCGTCCGAACAGCAGTTCCATGAGTCACTTCAGAAGTTTCAAGTTGCTTGTTCATCTTGGCCGATGTTCATTGACTATGTTAACGACACATGGATTATCCCCCACAAGGAAAAATTTATTACAACATGGACGAATAAGGTCATGCACCTAGGCAACACAACAACAAACAGGTATTAAGAACTTATTTTATTTGTTAGGATGTGGATTATTAATAAATGGTATTTAATTGTTGTATATTTTTCATGTTTGTTGTGTATTTTAAATGTAGGGTTGAATCAGCTCATTGGGCTCTAAAAAGACTACTACAAAATAGCCTTGGAGACCTATGTAGTGTTTGGGATGCCATGAAAAACATGATCACACTGCAACACGTTGAAATTAAAGCATCCTTTGAAAGCAATACGCATGTGGTTGGCCATCTATTTAAAAAAACCTTATACAAGAGGCTTCTTGGGATGGTTTCAAGGGACGCTTTAAATCAGATTGCTTCTGAGGTTGACCGTCTACGTTATCTCGGCAACAATCCCTCTTCTCGTGGTTGTGTGATGAGAAGCACGCACGGTCTTCCTTGTGCATGTGAGTTTTCTAGGTATACTGCTGGCAGCATCCCAGTGGAGTCAATCCATATTTTCTGGAGGAGACTTTGCTTATCAGACCAAGGGTTATGTGAGGCTGAAGTCAGCATCAAAGAAGAGATTAAGACCATATCTAAAAGGTTTGACGAACTTGATGTGTCTGGCAAAGTAAACATGAAGAGTAAACTTCGAGAAATTGCATACCCTGATCACAACTCTATATGCCCTCCTCCGTCAAAGGTCAACACTAAAGGTGCACCGAAGAAACCGATGAAAAGAAGTCAAAGATCCACAAAGCGTGATCCGTCTTACTGGTAGTATGTTGATGCTTTTCATTCTGTTCAAAGCAGTAACTCTCCAGTCAAATGTAGTGCATCATGTTCTGAACCGCCTCAGCCAACAAGGATCATCCCGATGTTGGATCAATTTGTGTCATTCATTCAAGGTTTCATTCGTGACGTTGTGGATGTGAAAGCGGACGGTAACTGTGGATATCGGTCCATTGCCGCTTTATTAGGTATGGGGGAAGATTCGTGACTGTTAGTGCGTAATGAATTGATTAAAGAACTTGGCAGGTGGTCGCATGAGTACATGAACCTCTTCTGTGACACAGAGAGATTTGAACAATTAAAGTTGTCTCTGCTTGTTGATGGGTTTTCGAAGGTATGTTTTTAGGTTAATTTTTTCAATAACAAACTTTAATAAACTTACATGTGTATGTTTGGTTGATTCAGGTTAGTGTGGACAAGTGGATGGATATAACAGAGATGGGATATGTGATTGCATCACGGTATAACGTAATCCTTGTATCGTTGTCTCGACAACAAAGCATGACATTTTTTTCCTCTTAGAAGTCAACCACCACTTGATTCTTCTGGGCACCGCATGATATGTGTGAGTCACGTGTTTGGAAATCATTTTGTTCAGGTACATTGAATATAGTTAGTATAACAATTATGCAATGACTTCGCTGGTTCATTTGACTCGGTCACCGCATGATATAATCTTTGTTCATGTACAACAGATTTATTTGAAAGACCATTGTCCCTTACCGCCTCCAGCATTGTTGTGGTCAAACAATTGTTATTCTTTGACAAAACAGTGGGCAACTCCATATATTAGTAGAATGCAGCAATACACAAGCTTGATGTCATTCAAAAGACACTATGTCGACCTAAATGAAGACTGAACATGCATTGTTTTACGCCATTGTATTTGTTATGCGATATAATTTGTTGTAAGCCATTAATAACCAATTAATATTATTAAGTACTCGTTTCGTTAAGCAAAAAAATTGTTGGTCCAACAAAAATCATTTACGCGTGTAGCATACATCATTGTCATAATTGACAACACATAATGACATGCATGCGTATTAAAGTTTGAGCGCGACAACACATTGACTGACTTGACTACACATTCTGAAGGAACCATAAACACGAAACATGTTCACGCGTGTCTATTTTTTTGTAAACAAAGTGAAGCAATCGCTCGATCACAACCATCTATATATATAACAGACACGGCTAATAAAGGACACATTATCTTGCTTTCACATAGTCTCCCAATTGATACACAAAGTATGTCATTTTTAGGAGAAACTAGCAATCAGACGATTGTCAACTCAAGGTTGGCTTTCATTTTTCCAAATGGATCGATTATTCACAATGATACTGGCGTTTACTTCCAAACTTCAACTCCGGTGCCCATTCGAGTACCAAACAGCTGTGATTTTGCAAGCCTAAAAACCAGAATACACAATACCCTTCAGCTATCCGACAAACAATTTTTGGATGAAATTCACTACCGGAAGCCATTCACCGATACAGGTAACCAAATTCGCTTTCAGTGTATGAAATTGATAGATGATGACGATGTCAACACAGTGTTAATGTGTAATGATCAATTTTCTTGTGTTGGTCCGATTGAGTTATTATGCACCGTTGAAAGAACACCAGATGAAATAATAAACTTACTTCAACGCATTATGCCTCATACTCATGACGCGATCCTGTATTACAACGGGAAATGGAACATGCTACCGCAGAACAAATTTGTTGGATGCGCGTTCACAGGAAAAAATCCTAAGAAATTTCAAATTCCTTCAACATGTACCATCGATGAACTGAAGAATTTAATAAAACAAGTTGCATCTAAAGGGATTTCCCCTCTTGGAATTCACGAATCACAAACAGTAAGACGATTGTTTTTCCGCCAACCAGGTCGCTTTGAGTATTCAGATACGCTTATAAAATATGAAATAAATGAGCTGAAGACCAACGAAGAAAAACTGAAGGTGTTAGTATAATCAACTACTGGAAAAAAATATGGATCAATAGAAATTTTAGCTGTCTTTACTAAATATGTTGTGAAAATCGAAGACGAGGTGACTGCGACATCTCTAAACAACTGAATGCAATGTTTATTTTTTTGCTTTTTCGTTGATGTAACCTTTATCTATTTACGGCGTGTTTAAATCCCATAATAAAGTTCAATGTGTTGTTTCAATGGTCCAAAGATAATTTATTTTTATTGTTTGACCTTAAAACCTTACGTATACTTAGAAGGGTCAGATTCCTATTTTTTTGGATTTTCTGGCTCTGTTTTTAGGTGTTATTTGATGGAACCGGGGAACGAGAATAATTTTTTTGGGTTCTTTGACGTCCAAACATGATAAATAGTGGCCCTCCATTGTCTTACGCCACTCGCACACCCACGGAAAAAAACCTCAAACATGGGTACTTGAACATGAAAAAGGGTCTCATTTCTATTTTTTTGGATTTTCTGGCTTTGTTTTTAAGTGTTATTTGACGGAACCAGGGAACGAGAATAATTTTTTTGGGTTCTTTGACGTCCAAGCATGAGAAATAGCGGCCCTCCATTGTCTTACGCCACTCGCACACCCACGGAAAAAAACCCCAAACATGGGTACTTGAACATGAAAAAGGGTCTCATTCCTATTTTTTTGGATTTTTTGGCTCTGTTTTTAGGTGTTATTTGATGGAACCGGGAAACGGAAATAATGCGGATAGAAGTCCAGGATCGCCAGTAACAACTGAATAATCGATCAGTGGACTTAATCCTGTGGCACCAACCAGTCATTCAATCTCAGGCGCTGACCTCCCAATCAATGTCACCTTCCTCCCATGTGACACCAACTTCAAATCAGGACGTTCCTGATTTGAAGTACAAATTATACAATTATTAAAAAAATTAATGACAAACAAATCAAAAATGATAAATAATTAACAAATTAAAATACTTGTCCACTCCAAACAGCGTGTGCAACATGGTCCGCAAATGATGTCAGCACTGACGGGTCACGTGGCCCACCAGGGAATCCCTCAGCATCATCAACATTTGACCCCTCAGCACCGTCAGTACCCTGTACGTCCGTAGTCATCTCAGGTGCCTCCTCAGCCAGATCAGGGACATCCTCAATCATGTCAGCAACATCCTCAGCCATATCACGTGCATCCGCAGTCATCTGATGAACCCATTGCCTACGGGCTGAGGCAGTAGGCCTATGCCTCTAGGGAACATCAGTTGCATCATGGTCATCATGTCTATCTCTGCCTATAAGTCTACTTATAGCACGACCTAAACCTCGTGTTCTAGCCATGATCTGCAAATCATGTGGAACACGTATTTTTTTCGGTCAAAATATACACAAATTTCTTTATAAAAATAAAACAAGTTTATTTATAAACAAATAAGACTAATTTAAATCAAATTATTTGAAAACATACACAACATAATTTTTTTAAAAAAATAAACAACTTCATTTATAAAAAAAATACAACTAATGTACAAAAAATTAATTAGTAAACATCCACAACTTAATTTAAAAAAAGTTTAAAAAACTTAATTTATAAAAAAACACAACTAAACTAATTAGTAAACATCCACAACTTAATTTTAAAAAAAAATGAACAACTTCATTTATAAAAAAATACACCTAATATAAAAATAATTAATTACTAAACATCCACAACTTAATTTTAAAAAACAACTGCATTTATAAAAAACCACAACTAATGTAAAAATAATTAATTATTAATCATCCACAACTTAATTTAAAAAAAATAAAAAACTTCATTTATAAAAAAAAAACACAACTAATGTAAAAAAAATTAATTAGTAAACATCCACAACTTAATTTAAAAAAAATTAAAAAACTTCATTTATAAAAAAAACACAACTAAATTAATTAGTAACCATCCACAACTTAATTTAAAAAAAATAAACAACTTCATTTATAAAAAAAAAACACAACTAATATAAAAATAATTAATTACTAAACATCCACAACTTAATTTAAAAAAAATAAAAAACTTCATTTATAAAAAACCACAACTAATGTAAAAATAATTAATTATTAAACATCCACAACTTAATTTAAAAAAATAAACAACTTCATTTATAAAAAAAACACAACTAATGTAAAAATAATTAATTAGTAAACATCCACAAATTAATTTATAAAAAAATACTTCATTTATAATAAAATAAACAACTTTATTTATAAACAAAAAAAACACAACTAATTTCAAAAATATATAATTTGTAAACATACACAACTAAAATTATATATAAAAATAAAACAAAAATGGAAAAAAATTCAAAACATACACAACTTAATTTATATCATTTATAAAAAATAATTAGTATTTAAAAAAAATTCCAAATCACACACAACTTTATTTATAAAAATAAACAACTTCATTTATAAAAAAATACATAACTAATTTAAAATTAAATAATTAGTAAAATACTCAACTAAAATCATATAAAAAAATAAAGAAAACCAATTAACAAAAATAACCAACTTAATTTATACAAATAACCAACTTTATTTATAAATAAAATACACTATTTTTTTTTTAAAAAACAATATTTAAAAAAAAACAAACTTCCGGAAGAAGTGGTTCGTCCGGAAAGTGCTTCCGGAAGCACTGAAAGGTCATCCGGAAGAACACTTCTTCCGGAAACTTCCCGGAAGAACTACTTCCGGAAGACCAGTTCTTCCGGAAGAACCCTTCTTCCGGAAATCTTCCAGAAGTTCCGGAAGAATCCTAAATGGATCTTCCGGAAGGCGCCACCGTAACCACCCTTCCCCCATTTTTTTCGGCGTCTTCTACCCTAAGGTTCCACTAACCTACCCTAAATGCTACAACTATAGTGCATAATAAAAGCAAAGGAAGGTTAAGGACACCTACCTCGAAGGCAAATGGCGAAGACAAGCAGCTGGGCTCGCGGAGAAGAAGAGAAGCAGCAGCGTAGAAGAGAAGCTCGCGAAGAAAAAGAGAAGCAGCAGCGTGAATGGTTCCAGAAGAGGGAAAGAAAGATTTTTATAATTTTTAAATGAAGGGCAAAATGACCCATTCAATAAATTGCTGGGTGCACCTAGCATATCCCTCAACTGGTCCAAGCTCTTTTCAGTTTGACTAACATCCACTCAGCCCATTTCTCAAAGCAATAGAGTGAGTCCTATGCATTATGGTGTTTTCTTCCTGCACCCATCTTTTTCTTTTACACCCAACATATTTTTGACAATTCCAACATTGCCCTTATGTATGGGCCATACGGATTGTTAAAAATGTTTTACAAAATAATTTAAAATTAATTATTAAAAATATAAAACAAAATATATTATTAAATCAAAATTAATTGTTACAAAATTTATTATATAAAATTATATGTGTATTAAATATAAATTATAAATTGTAGTATTATATATAACAGCGTTAATTATTTTTTAACGCAATTGATCTATTAGTTCAGTTGATTAAAGTGTTGTGCTAATGTGAAAGTCCCAGATTCGATACTTATATGGATCATTAATTTTAAATTATTTTGTAAAATATTTTTTAACAATACGTATGGATATGACAATTTGTAAGGGTAATATTGAAATTGTCAAAAATATGTAAGAAAAAGGATGGTGCAGGAATAAAACCTCATGCGGGTCCTAGAAAAAACATGTGAACCAGCATAATCATTGAAAATGTTTTCTCAAGTTCTTTCAAGACCTTAGAAACAAAAAGTTCATCAAAATAAACTAATTCAATTATTCAAGCATGAACTAAATATAATCTTCTATATACTATCTATAAAAGAGAACCCTCTGGAAATTACTGAAATACCCCTGCTTAAGTTTGTGACAGCTGTCCATTTCCTTGGTTTTTTTGGTCTTTTAGCCCTTAATTTTCCACTCTTCTGATGCTTACAGGTGTTTAATTTTGTTGATTGTGGCATTTACACGTGTTTTGTTTTGCATGTTGTGCATATGCAGGCCTTTGCTTCTTTACGTGGTTTCTTGCATTTCATTCTTCATTCTTCAGTTTGTGTGTTTTTGGTTTTCATTTTCACAGATACAACCAGCTTAATTTGGGTTCTGTTTGATGCTGTTTTGATGTGTGTTTTGTTACATTCGATGTTAGCTTATGGTTTTCTGGCTTTTCTTTTCTTACATGCATATTACCTTTCGGGTTTTTGGCTTTTGTTTCTGTGTCGTTTTTATGTTTGTTTTGTTGCATGCATGCTATTTTTTCATTTTGCTGTGTTGGACGATGTTTGGTTTGCATGTTTGGTTTAGGGTTCGTGGTACTTCTGCTGTTCTGTTCTGGTGCTGTTTTCATGTGTGTTTTCTTACATGCATGTTAGCTTCTCATTTTTGTGTGTTGAACGAGGTTTTAGATTTTTGCTTAGCTTATCGTGTTTCTGTTTTGATGGTGGTTTTGTTGTTTTTTTTGTTGTATTATGGCACATTCTCCAGACAAGATAAAGAGCATCGATGGCTTAAAAGAAACTCTTAAACTCAGTGTGAGGATCAGTGATCTATGGTTTATTGACACGCTTAACAAATCTGAGCAAGCTGAAATGGTGTTTGTGGACTCCGATGTATGCTTCAATTCTGTGTTTTTTTTTGTAGGTTTATTACTTATTACTTATTGTTCAGTTCATTGTGTTGTAACCTTAATGCAATCCAGGGTGATGAGATCCACGCTGTTTGTAAACAAGATCAATTGAAGTAAAAAAAATGGACTTGAAAGAAAATTGTACTTATGTCATGCACAATTTTAAAGTGCTAAAAAACAATGGTCAGTACAGAGTGTGTGATCATCAATTTAAATTGGTGTTTATTGGGGTTACTGTTGTGAGGGAGTGTGTTCTAGGGGACATCCCTTTTAGAAAATACAGGTTTGCTGGATTTGCAGATGTTGTGGATGACCAGTTTGAACGTGGACTATTGGTTGGTATGTTAAGTTATATTTTTGCAATTGAGTTTATTTTGAAAGTTTTGTTGTTTTTGGAATTAAATAGCATTCCCTGATTTTCCTACTTGCTTTAGATGTTATTGGTGTTGTGGAGGAGGTTGTCTTTCGGCAAGTTTCAGGAAAAGGTAGAAGGGTAGTCTTCAAATTAAAGGACTTGAGGTAAAGTTCGATTCTTGGTGACAATTTATGTGATATGCTTTGTCAAATTGTGGCTATGATTATATTATTATTAATAACTATTTGTCTCATAACTATTTGTTTTTGATAGTCAGCAATTGCTATCTTGCACTTTGTGGGATGATTATTGCTTGCAGTTTTTGAAGTTCTTAGATGATTATGAAGGTGATGACCCAATTATAGTTCTATTAAGCCATTGTAGGATCAAGGAAGCGCAGGGTATATCCTCATCTTGAATTTATTGATTTCTCTGTTTATGTTATTGCATGTTATGGTTCTATTTTTTAAATGATTCAGGATCTTATCCTGCATCGATAAACAATTCTTTCAAGGCTTCAAAGTTAATTATTAACCAGCCCGTGATGGAGCTTCAAGAATTCAATGAACGCTATTTTTTGTATGTGTTATGTAATATATGTTGATTATTTTTTGTCTTATTTTTGTTGTTCATTGTATATTTGTAGGCTTGTAGAGTTGGGCATTGAGGCCCGGTCAGGTTTTAAATCCCATGGTGAAGGGAGTACACAACTTTCAGGTTCTATCCAATTATCATCAAAAGAATCATTCTTTGGCAAGACTGAGGCAAAGACTATTGCTGACATTAACACCATCTCTGAAGTAATGATCTTATATAGATTTCAATTCTTTGTTGTGCATTATCTGAAGTTTTTTTTATTTGATATGTATGTTGTTTCACGCAGGAAATTGTTTGTGTCACTGTTGGCACAATTACTAGGATTGTTCTGGACAATCATTCATGGTGTTATATAGCTTGCATTCAGTGCCATAAAAAAAGTGATGCAGAGATGGGGCCCTTTACATGTGCATGCGGCAAATACAATAAGGAAGCTGTGCTTAGGTGATTGTGATATTTTAAAATGTTGTGTATTTTTTATGCCTTCATCATTTTTTTACTATTGGTGCATATGGTGGCAGGTATAGGCTTGAGGTGATGATCAACCAGGGAAATGAAAGCACAAAATTCCTACTTTGGGACCGTGAATGCAGTGAATTAATTGGCCAATCAGCTGATGCAGTTAATAAGCTTAAAATTGAAGTGTGTTTTTGGATTCAACCTTAACTGTTTATGTTTGATATGTTATTTTTTGTTTGTGTAATACAATTATTCTCTTTGAACAAGGATGGTGATGTTGATTTGAATGCTTCACCCCAATCACTTGATAAGCTGCTGGGTCATGAACTTGCTTTCAAGATAAAGGTGCAACCCAAGTTCAGGAATTCTGCTGTTTTGAAGTGTTCAGCTGACTCGAGCTTGATAAATGTTGTGATGGATATGCTAGCTGATGCTGAGGTAATGTTCAATGCAAGTTATTTGACATTAACTATTGTGAAAAATATGTATTCTATTCATATTTATTTGTTTTCCATGGGTTGTGTTATCTTCAATGTATTTCTTATTCAGACATATTCAAAAATGGATATCCCGGTTTCTGATTCCAATCATTCTGCTCAACATGAATATGTGAGTTTTGATGACTGCTCTCATTTTTTAATATGATCTTTCTTGCAATTCTTGCATTTTGACACTTCATGACTTTCAACTTAGCATTCAACTTATTGATTGTCATTTGTTTTATCCAGCAATCCCTCTCTGTGACAGCAGATCATGATCCCCTGCTTGGACTCCCCTTGACGCCTACAAAGCGGAAGACATTTCAGGATTGTGATGATGAAGCAGGGACCTCTCAAATTTCACATGCGCAACTTTCATCCAACAAATTAAAAAAACATGTCGGAATTTAGTGCATTTGGTTGTTTCCAAGTTGTGTTGAACAATTTTTTCCCCTTGGTATTTGTATATTGTACATTGGCTCCCAGCTTATTTCTGTTGTGGTGGTGTTGCTTTTGAACTCTGATCAAAACTTTTATTTAAATTGTAATCTTATTTTGTATGCGAGTATCCTGGCATTTTAGTTCTGTGGCTTATCCGATGTCACCTTAACTATTGCACTATATTTCAAAATCCTTATTTGTTCAATTGTTAAAATTAATATCGACATACCATGCTTATATTAATGGTTATAAAGTCATCTTTGAAGAAATCGAGCTATGCAAATGTTATGAATTTAAATATATCCTGAGAGATAGAACAAGTAAGATTTGAAAATACAAATCAGAGATTTCCAGACAGAAAGTTCAGGAAACATGTTCTTCATAATCATGATAACTTAAAATTCAATTAAAGTTTTAACGGGCCATTGAAGCATCTGATTTTAAGGTGTGCATCTTTAATTGTCTGAGCAGAAAGTATTCACGGGAAACAAATTAAAATATTAGAAATAATGACCACGAAATATTGATCACTAGCACAACTAAATCAGCATTCATATCTGATTAATTCATCTGATTTTAAGTTGTGCATCCTTAATTGTCTGAGCACAAAGTATTCACGGGAAACAAATTAAAATATTAGAAATGATGATCAGGAAATATTGATCACTAGCATAACTAAATCAGCATTCATATCTGATTAATTTTCTAACAGCATTTGATAAATTTACTCCATCTTTCATCATATGTGTCAATATGATGTACAATTAATAAGACATGCAAAAAAACAATTTCTCTTTAGCTTGACATCCTAATTCTGCCATGCGTAACATTTTCGATATCATATTTCTTATCGATGGCGGCAAAGCATAGGTATAATAATGGTTATAAATGCAAGTCTAATCATTTTAGTGCATTTAATTAGTTGTCAGCATTCATAATTTTAGTGTTTTTCCTTATGCTTACTTTTGATTACTTACTTTTCAAGTTTTGATGTGGCCGTCAAAACCATCACTATAATCATGGCTATACAAGCATGTCTAATCATTTTTATTAAAGTATGATCCATTTAACCAGGTGTCAACATTGATAATTTTAGTCAACAAGTCAAGTTATGTCTTGGTCCGAGTGGAATGGCATTTCTTTTCTGCATGTCCATGGACTTTTGCAATTTTAATTTTGCATGTATTGTAATATATTAAAAAAAGAAGTCAGTAAAAATTTGATAACTCAGTCAAGATTAACAACAATCATCAAGAACATGGATAACCATGAGCATGCAAATCATCGTGATACAGCACAAGCCAGGATAAATAATAAAGGTATCAGGCAGCACAAAGTTAATGATCAGGCTCAGAATATTGATTGTAAGCAATTCAAAATATTATGTTCCAAATTACAGTTAATAATTTTAATTAGTTTGTTGATTTAGTAATACAATATCCATAATTTTTTTTCACACAAGGACAAGCAAACTGTAAGGTACATTCAATATTATGTGAATTCATTCCACATTAAATAAATTCCACTAAACTTAGATTCAATTCACTTTTTTAGTTAATATTCGTGATTCATCAGAGGATGAGAGTTCTGAATCAACACAAGGTACCAATTAAAATCGACTTTATCAAATTAATTTTCAACATTATAATGCTATAATCTAATCTAAATGCATTTTTCATGGGCTGTCTTTCAGTTTCTTCACCTGAAAACCAAAATTATATGTCCTCAGCTAATGACCCTACAATTAATAGAGAAGGTAATGATTAATATTCATAAACACTATGTTATTAGTTCACTGTCGAATATCTTTCACTGTACAAAACTGCTTTTGTTTATTGTGTTTCAATCTACATGTTTTCCTAAAACATTTTCAATGACCAACTTCACTTTGCCATATATCATTAAATTATTTCAGGATATTCTGATCTTTGTGATCAGCTCATGCAGTGTAGTCACTGTAATGCAAATATGTGGTATGATGAAAGAGTCTCAAAAGATAAAAGAACTACAAATCCAAGATTCAGTTTATGTTGTGGAAATGGCAAGGTTGAACTTTCATTGTTACATAATCCACCTAAATATCTCTACCAACTTTTGTATGATCATGGTACATCTGATAGTAAAAATTACCAGCAGAACATAAGGACATATAACATGATGTTTGTCTTTACTTCTGCTGGTATTAAGTTTGACAAATCAATTAATCATTCAAGAGGACCTCCTACAATAAGAATTCAAGGTCAACCATGTCATAGAATAGGTAGTATGTTACCGATGCCTGGGAAAGAACCAAAATTTGCACAATTGTATATCTTTGACACAGAAAATGAAGTGCAGAATAGGATTAATGCAATAAGGTAGTTATTTTTTCATTATTATTATTATAAATGCACAACATTGATCAACAATCTTACATTTAAACAGAATTCAATTGTTTATTCTCCATTACTAATCTTCCAATCATCGTATATATAATTGTTTATTTTGGTCAGCAGTCCACATAATCAAATTCAAGAACACATTGTTTCACAACTTAGTGAGATGCTAGATGAATACAACGTGCATGCAAAAACTTTCAGGATGGCCAAAGATAGATTGCAAGATGTTCAAGTGAATAATATCAAGTTGAAATTGATTGCTAATCGTGAGAAAGATGGTCGTACATATAATGTACCTACTGTTCCTGAAGTTGCAGCACTAATAGTAGGCGATTTTGATGCAAATTCAAAAAGAGATATTATTATTGAAACTCAGCATGGACAACTACAAATGATCCATGAATTACATTCTAGCTATCTAGCTCTACAATACCCTCTCTTATTTCCTTACGGGGAAGATGGATATAGACTTGATATTTTACATAGCAGTCGATCAGATGGTAAGAAAAGGAAAAGAAATTGTCTTACAATGAGGGAGTGGTTTTCTTATAGGCTACAATGCAGATCAAATGAATCTATAACTTTGTTGAATTCTAGGAGACTATTCCAACAATTTGTTGTTGACGACTATACTATGGTTGAGTCAGAAAGACTTTCTTACATCAGAAACAACCAAAAAAAACTTCGAGTTGACAAGTTTTGTAGCTTACAACAGTCATTGGATGATGGAAGTAGGAGATGCCTAAATAAAGGTAAAAGAGTCATTTTGCCTTCAACTTTTGTTGGCAGTCCGCGCTATATGGATCAACTTTATTTTGATGGTATGGTCATATGTAGTCATGTGGGCTTCCCAAATCTGTTTATTACTTTAACCTGCAATCCAAATTGGCCTGAAATCCATAGATTGCTGAATCCGTTGAATCTGAAAGTAGCAGATAGGCCAGACATAATCTCCAGAGTCTTCAAACTAAAGTATGAACAAATGCTTATGGACCTAACAAAGAATCACATGCTAGGCAAAGTTATTGCATGTAAGTTGATTCTAAGTTTGTTGAATTTATATTATCTGTGACATTGTTATTTTACACTGCCAATATTAATCACACAATCATATCTAATAACTTTAATTATTTTCTATTAACAGACTTACTAATAAATTGCAGATATGTATACAATAGAATTTCAAAAACGAGGGCTACCTCATGTCCATTTGTTGCTTTTTTTACATCCTGATAACAAATACCCATCCTCAGATGAAATTGATCAAATTATATCAGCATAGATACCTTCACAGCAAGATGATCCAGAACTGTATTCATTAGTAAAAAAACCATATGGTTCATGGTCCATGTGGAAGTCTGAATCCTGGATCTCCATGCATGAAAAAAAGGCAAATGTAGTCATTTCTATCCTAAAATGTTCCAGCCGCATACTATTTTAGATGTTGATGGTTTTCCCGTCTATCGTAGAAGAAACAACGGTAATGCAATTGAGAAAAATGGTGTTACAGTTGATAACATGTATATTGTACCTTACAATCCAAGATTGCTCAGAAAATACCAAGCGCATATCAATATTGAATGGTGTAACCAAAGCACTTCTATCAAATATTTATTTAAGTACATCAACAAGGGATATGATAGAGTGACTGTTATTTTGATTGATGAAGATAACGATCAAACTGAGAATGGTGGCACTCATAATGATGAGATCAAAGAATATCTAGATTGCAGGTATTGTTAAAACTTGATCTCTAATTTATCTGATCATCATTGTTATAACAACTAATTCTATCTTCCTAACAGATACATATGTCCCTGTGAATCTACTTGGAGAATCTTTGGATTTCCAATACATGGCAGAAAACCTGCTGTTGAAAGATTACACTTCCATCTTCCAGGCCAACATAGTGTTCTCTATGAAGACCATGATGATATTGATGATGTACTGTCTAAGCCAAGTATCTCTGATTCAAAGTTTATTTCATGGATGAACACCAACCAAAATTCTGTTGAAGGGAGAAATCTTACTTATGCAGAATTTGTTTCTAAGTTTGTATACAATCAGAAGAAAATATGTTGGCACCTTAGGAAGAAAGGCTATACCATTGGCAGATTACTATGGGTTCCACCAATTACAGGGGAATTATTTTATTTGAGAATGATGCTTACTGTTTGTAAAGGACCTACCTCATTTGAGGATTTAAGAACAGTTGATAATGTTCAGTATTCTACATATAAAGAAGCATGTTTTGCTATGAGATTTTTACAAGATGATAAAGAATTTGTTGAGGCAATCAAAGAAGCAAAAGACTAGGGTTCAACACATTATATAAGAAAGATATTTGTGTTGTTACTTTTAACTGCAACAATGAGCAAACCTGAACAAGTTTGGGACCAAACTTGGCATTGGATGGCTGATGACATTGTCTATAATCATAAAAAATCATCAACAAGTCCAGGTTAGTGCTAATTTACCATCCAGACAAATCAATATTGATACGGCACATAATTTGACTTTTTTCTCTTTTGTGTATTAGCATTGCAGCTTGATGATAGAACTTTTCAAAATTTGGTCTTGCTTCAAATTGAAGAACTGCTGCAAGCAAATCAAAGATCGCTAAGAGACTATCATTCAATGCCATATCTAGAGAATGTGAATTGTCCAGCTTATCTAGACAATAGCCTTATATTAGCTGAACTGAACTACAACAATGAAGAACTTAGATCAGAGTTTGAACATCTATTTTCTTACATGACAGGTACATTAAGCACACAGCAATTTACCCCTCTGAAAATTATTATGTGCATTTCCTTCTTAGTTTTTTTCATCTATAAATTAGTATTTTAACTTCATTCATTTATCTTTAAATCTAACACCACATATCGATGATTCCAGATGAACAAGCTTCAATTTACAACCAGATTGTTGAAGTTGTTAATAAAGATGAAGGTGGTATGTTTTTTCTCTATGGATATGGAGGTACAAGAAAAACATACATTTGGAAAACACTTGCAAGTTCACTGAGAGCTGACAATAAAATTATAATAATGGTATCCTCTAGCGGCATAGCTTCTTTGCTATTGCCTGGAGGTAGAACTACACATTCAAAATTTAAAATTCCAGTTCCAGTTTTTGAAGACTTAACTTGCAATATCCATCAAGGAACTCAATTAGCTGAACTATTAAATCAGACAAGTCTAATCATTTGGGATGAAGCACCCATGGCTCACAAATTCTTTTTTGAGGCACTTGATCACAGTCTTAGAGATATCATCAAACATAACTCAAAGGACAATAAAATCTTTGGAGGTAAAGTCATGGTCTTTGGTGGAGATTTTCGGCAGATCCTGCCAGTCATTCCAAGAGGCAGCCGCTCTGATATTGTTAACGCAACAATTAATTCCTCTTATCTATTGGATCACTGTCAGATCTTGAGACTGACAAAAAACATGCGTTTACAAAACAACATGCAAGCAATAGATCAAGAAGAAACTGCAGCTTTTGCACAATGGATTATAGATATTGGTGATGGTATTATTGGAGATGAAAATGATGGCTATGCTACTATTGAAATTCCACAGGAACTATTAATCACAGAATATAATGATCCTATTCATAGTATAATTAGCTCTACATTTCCAGATCTATCTCATCATCACAATGATCCTGAATACTTCCAAACCAGAGCAATATTAGCTTCCACAAATGAAACAGTGCAACAAGTTAATGATTATATGCTTACAATGATACCGAGTAATCATATAGTAAATTATCTTATTATGTTTTTCATCTTTTAATCAACTTTCCTGGATTTTACATTTTTGGTTGGTGAACTTGCTTTTTTATGTCTAAAATATTGATAGGTGAACAAATGGAATATCTAAGCTTTGATTCAATTGACAAATCCGAAACCATTGAAAGTTGTCGTTTCCGCTCACTGACAACTGAATTTCTGAATTCATTGACAACATCTGGCTTACCCAATCAATGTCTCAAACTCAAGATTGGAACACCAATAATGCTATTAAGGAACTTAGACCAAACTCAAAGGTTGTGTAATGGTACTAGGTTAATTATCACAAGACTAGCAAAACATGTTATTGCAGCTGACATAATTTCTGGGACAAATATCGGAGATCATGTTTATATCCCACGAATGTCTATGTCGCCTTCACAGTCACCATGGCCTTTTAAGCTATTGAGGAGACAATTTCCGATAATGCTTTCTTATGCTATGACAATTAATAAATCCCAAGGACAATCACTATCTTCAGTTGGACTTTACTTGCCTAAACCAGTTTTTTCACATGGCCAACTATATGTTGCATTATCAAGAGTCAAGTCAAAGAAAGGACTTCGAATTTTAATACATGATCAGAACAAAAAAAAAATGACTTCAACCACGAATGTGGTTTTCAAATAGGTCTTTACAAATATTAGAAGGTAAATCGAATTTATTTTTGATTAAAAATTTAATTATAACCACAACTGAATTTGCTTCTTACTCATATGATCTCTGATATACAGTTAAAACATTATCAAATGAGCCAATCTATAATTCATTAATTTTTAAAAACCAGTCTTCCTTTATGGAGTGCATTTTCTTATTTGCTGCATTTCAAATTTTCATCCCTTTTCATGAACTCCAAATTAACCATTTCTTTCATGAATTGCACGAAAGAAAATAAAATGTTTATCTCAATTTAAATGCTACCATTCAGCAAATGAATTCTATATGTTACTCTGCCTGTTTTCCTAACATGATACACTTATTATTATTCTTTTAGTAGAACCATTTATCTTTTCTTAGATAATCAATTGGCCTTGCAAAATATTATCTATGCCAAATCATTATCGACTTCAGCATTAGACAGGTCATTCATCTGATGATGCAAATTGTATTTATAACAATACAAAAAATTAACTTACTCTTTGTTATATTCAGCAATAAAAATACCTCTTCACCTGCCTCCACCACCACAGTCTTTCATACTTATCATTCTGCCAATTCACGTCCAATCTTTGAACGGAACATTCAATGCTCCACAGTTCCCAAATCACTTAACTTCCCGTCACTTACACCCCCGAAAAGCAATGACCCTTCCATCACCCACTACTTTACATTATCAGACCACGGTTCATTTCTCTGCCACCTTCATTTCAACTCTAACCAAATTATTCTCTCAAAGCGACTACCACCATGTCTCCCGCTTCATCCACTGCCTCAAGCAAGGTAAGGCTAAACCCAAACCTGACTGCATGTTCATTCATTTCCTGATTTTTCTCTTGCATTTGGTTACATTTTTCATCCATATCCCGAACCGACATTCAACATCTTACCATCTGTGTTTTCTTAAGTTTTCGAATTCCAATTTAGGATAGACATATTGAACAATTCTGCTTTTGAATCCATCATTGTCTCACTCAACTTTCTTTCCTGTGGCAAAGCCCTGATTCAATTTTCCCTGCTTCTGCTTCATTTATTTGTGGCCGTTGTGTTAGGTTTCTTGCATACTACGTTATCATCTATCTTACCCTTTAGATATTAGTAACCTTTAAATGTTATTTTTGTCCCTCACACTTTTTGCATTCATGTTGTGCTTTTATCGCAATCCATGTTCAAATTGGACATTTTGTTGATACTGATTCAAAAACCTGTTCTGTGATTCTAATGTTCTATTATTAAATACATAGTCAGAAATTTAAATATTAATTTACTTTTGTTCATTGGTAACGAATCCAGAAAATTATTCAATAATTTTGAATGATGCTACTATATTGTTACTGTCAATGAACCCTAGGTAGCATGTCATCCAAAATAACATTTGACTCATGCATGTAGGAAAAAATAGCCTATGCATATCCTGTGTGATTATACCCCATCCAAAACAAAACAGATGCAATATTAAGTTAAATCTTTTTAAATGCCTATTAAATTTCGTAGCATTCTATTACCATTATTTCCAACTATTGTATTAAGATTCTAAGTAGTTCAATTATCTGCACCATCTATTACATTGTTTTTATGATGCTGACTCTGCCCTTTCAAACTTTCTTGCTTTTGGTCCTTCATTACCATTATGAAGTGTATTTTCTTATTTGTTCAATCATATCATCTCTGATATACATCATCTATTATATTCTCTTTATAATCCTGATTCTGCTCTTTCAAGTTTCTTGCTTTAGGCCTTTAATTCAAATCATGAAATGCATTTTCTAATCTGTTCGATCATATGATATCTGATTGAGAACTTTTGTTGCTATTGTATTTGCTTTTGCTGCATTTTTTGATCTCTGCAATGTTCTATATTCCTTATTTTCATGCTTTGCATCTAATTTCCTGCGTCTTATATTATATGCATCTTCTCTTATTTTATTTTAATTATCCTAAATTAGAACTGTTAAATCCAATTACTACTACATTGCAGCAACACAACAATTTAGACCTGCAGACAATTGAATTAGTCAATATGCATGTTTTTTAAATGCTAAGTCCATTTTTTTTTTCTCATTGCACTGCAGTTGAGATTTCCTGCTATCAGACAATCATTGATATTGCAGTTTAAAGCTTCCTTCCATTGTGACAAGGTTAAATCAAAGCCTTCCTTTCCATATTTTATCCTTTGTGCTTCTGATATTGTTTTTCCTTTTTTAAACACTTTTTCCCCATTGCAGGACGCCATAGAAATACCAGGCTTCTATCAGCGCCAATGGCTACCAAATTATCCTGAAATTGTTGAATTTAAGTATGATGGGGAAACCTATGAAATTCAAGTCAGATAACACAAAGGAAAACTTTTCTTTGCTGATGGCCTAACAAGATTGAGGACAGAACTGCAGATTTATGAATCTGTCACGATAAATTTCCTGGCCTGCGACCACCCTTCAAAATTTGACCTCCACTTCACTCCACCATTAGACCAGCAGAAATGCAAAAGGCGCCGTGCAACAAGAAAACACATCTGGACATATGAAATCACCCAATCAATGCTAGGCGCACCATATCCACTGGTAAAATATTCATATCCATATATATCTTCCATACAAATATTAATTTCAATGCCTAACTCTTTTTTTTTCCTGCAACAACTTCCAGCCTCTATCACACAATGCCTAATCCATTGTGGTGATCATATGACAATTCTCAGAAGATTCGGACCTCCACTGCAATGGAATGTAGTTGTGCTTGACAAAGGCATCGGTGACAAGTATGTCACTCTCCCTTGGTACAAATTCCTTCAAGAAGGTGATTTTAGCCATGGAGACGAGCTCTCATTCTACTATAGGCGTGCTGAGAAGATCTGGGAGGTTGTCATCAGGCATGCAATTGATTGGGATGATAGTGATATAGATTAGGAAAATCTACCATGTTATTTTGCAAAACAATGTTTGTTTATGTTTATTTTCAACATCTTTATATTTATCTTTGAACAATTTGACATTACAACTAATTTATATGAATGTTATTCCTTTTAACTTTTTACAATGCCTTTTTTTTTATTCTTCAATCGAAAATCATTTAGACAAAAGACCCGTGCATGTGCACGGGTTAACGACTAGTTCTTTAATAAAGATCTAAGATGAAGTCTATATTTTCTAATATATTTTTTTCTTCATTTTTTATGAGAATTTCTATGGTTCCCCAATAATTTGAAAGATTTTGATACCGTTAATTTAACCATTCAAATTACATGTCATCTTTTTATTATTTTTTTTCAAATTAATCTTTAATTATTATTTTTTAAAATTTTTAAATTATGATTTTTTAAAATTAAAAAATATAATTAAAGATAACTTTCGAAGTATGATCCCTGAAATATTTTTAGTTACTTTCAATACTTTTTTTTATAAAACCTATGCTTAAGAAATAATAATAAGAAATTTTTAAATCCTAAACCCTAATTTTCATTTTTTTTATATAAAAAAATGTTAAAAGTAACTAAAAAGATTTTATGATTCAAATTTTTAAAGTTATCTTGAATCATATTTTCTAATTTAAAATGATTGTATTTTAAAAAATAATAATCAAGAATTAATTTTAAAAAACAAAAAAATAATTAATAAAAAAATGACATGTAATTTAATCGGTTAAAAAATTAGCCGTATCAATCCCAAATTATTGGGACCAACTAAGAAACTCACCTTTTTGTTTTTGTTTTTTTTTTTTTTTGTATATATACTTGATAGTGTCATATTCTTCTATGCTTGCAGTCTTGCCTTTCTAACCACTCCCTCCGTCCCCACAATACTGCCTCGGACCTCTATACAAATACTCACAGCGACCATGCCCGAAATTCCCACGGCCATTATTTTAGTTCCATATTTCTTTCAAGGACTAATTTGACCCAAATAAAAACTACTGTCTCATAAAATCTTTACATGATACTTAACATGCCACATGAACATCCTATAAATGTTATGCATGTTACTGTAGCGACCAATTTGACCTATGAACTAAACTTTCAATTACTTAACGAGACAATTTTCATTTTTCAAGCACCATCTAAGTCTACCCCATATTTCTAATGAACTAAAATCAACTCAAAATTTAAATCTCATCAATTATCGTCTGGTGGCTGTGCTGACGTTTTCCGGTACTATTGGGACCTTTACCTCAACGTGATCTAAGTTTTTCTTTAATAATGTACACTTTCTTTGTTTCTGGTTCCGTTAATAATGGGCAAACAGGTCAACAATCCCCAAAGAAATAAAATAGGGGAAACTAGAATGTAGTATTGTCACCGTTTTAAACCATTTAGTTATTAACAATTTTCCCATATCCCATTCATTTTCTTCTTCTTCTTTTTTTTTTTCTTTAGGAAGTATTAGATAACAAAAGCCTCCCGTTTCTGGATTTACAGTCCTATATATACTAGGACATAAGCAGTGACTTGTAACATGTTCTATACGGAAGAACGTAAGAATTAAGAAGGGAGTATTTTAACGGAAATCAAACAAGGAAAATCTGCTTCTCCACCCTCCCATTTGCAACACCAATAATATACTGAAACTGTATATATACATAAGTCCGTTAGTACAGTGAAAAGCCAGGGGCATCAACAGTTTCTTTAATCGATTCCGTCACAGATAAAGTGAAACAAGAGAAAAAACTCTATAGACAGACAAGTTGTAAGAGCTAGGAAGTTTGAGGTTCACATGGAGCTTCGGTTGCATAGGGTGTAACCAGAGATGAGTGAGCTGATAGCAAAGGCAACGAAAGCGAGGAAGGCCATTCCAATAGAAGCAGTGGCCATTTCTGTGAACTCATCTTTCCCCCAATTCGATATCCAATCGTCAACCCGTGTTGCTGCAGATGATGATGCCGATATCAGAAGATATGCCAGAACCTGCTCATCAATTCGTCACAAAAAGTTATGATTTTCAAAAACAAAAAAGGCTGAGTTTTGGTCAAGTGAAAAATCTCCACATGAACACACAACAATATGAGAGCAAAGCATTAAAATTCACTGTAAATCTGTAATGCAAACCACATACGAAGTGTTAAATGGGTAAAGACTGCCAGAGTATCGAACAGTCAAATGAATTTTGCCTAAATGAGTGACAGTGACGGAATAAATCTCATTAGGATATTATTACCTATAATAAATATTCGAATAAATAACAAATCAGTCCCTAAAATTACTGCACAAGTCATATTAGGCATTTGTCAAAAAGAAAGAAAGAAAAAGTCATATTAGGCAGTTTTTCTTTCTTTTGGGTACTGAGTAGTAGAATAAGAACAAGGAGGCACCCTCAATACTACCAAATAAGACATCAAATACATGGAGATATGTACTGAGTTGAATGATTGACGGAAAAGGAAAGAGGCTAAAGATGACGGGTTTAATCTTCTTTGATAATAAAACTAAGATTCTAACAAATTATCATTTGTAAATACCGATAAAAAAAAAAAAAGACATCAACAACTTATATGACACTTAATTTATGTAATTCTTCTAATATGAATAACCAATATATTATTTTAGTTATTTTCAAACTAATTTGATGATTTTTTTTTTACAATAATATATAATCTTTATAGGAGACGGTCTTATTTGAACGAGAAGAATCACCACAAATGACAAAATTTCGCTTCGGAGTAATAGGGTAAGTGTATATCTAAACTTGAACTCGAAACTAATGACTATGTTAATACAACTTCAAGTTACTTGATTCAAGGCACTTGTGTACTAAGTACGTGCATCCAATTGTATATCAGATTTTTCATGTAAAAAATTTGAAACAATGCAAAAGCTATACCTAGTTGCTTTTAAACTGAGGCGGATCCAATTTGAAGAGACAAGATTTCACACACGCCCTAAATACTAATTTGAGACTATTCCGTGGCAAATATTGGGAAGACACAAAATGCCCACTTTTCTAACGGAAAAGAACTAAAGTAGAATTACCTGATCCATGAAGAAATCAAAGTGGTTGCGAAGGTGGTGACTGATTAAGCGTTTCCCCGTGGCAATTTGACATGTCAGATCACATGCTTGTAATGCAGAGTATGCAAATCCAATAACATTCACAGATAAACAATACCTGCCACATCAATAACCATCATCATGTATAAATAAATTGCACATTTCTACGATCATCATTCATCCAAAATATGGATAGGACTTTCATACCCTCCTAACAAAAATTAATATTTTATTAAACTAACATTTATCGAAAAATTAAAAAAAAATCATTCATACAAATATTGATTTATCAATTTAACACAACCTAAGCTAATTTTAACAAAACTTCAGAAATTAATAATAATAATAATAATAATACCTATATTCTTTATAGCGATCAAATGAATCACCACTCCAACCTTGCGTCTTATCTGCGGCCATAACAGAAAACGAAATCAGACACACCACAACCTCGCTCAGCCGGAACCCTAGCGCCGCCTTGCTAACCGTCTCCTCCGTCGCCGCCGACCTCGATCTCCGTTCTCCTCCGATCACCGGAGCCGCCTTCGCCGCCGGCCTCTGAGCCTCCTCCGCCGACGAGGCGTTGAACACCATCACCGCCGTCGACGGCGGATTTTCCGGCGGCTTCCGGTGCTCTGCGCGCTTCTCCGGCGTGAACTGCTTGAGCTTGCCGGCGGTCACGATGGCCATGGAGTTGTCGCGCTTCTCCGGCCAGTTTTCCGGCGACCGGTACTCCGGCGACTCGGTACCGTCCCCGTGCATCGGGGAGTAGAAGCTGAGCGGCGAGTCGAACTGAGTCGAGGACTTGGAGTTCTTCGACTGCGATTTGTTCATGGCGTAGATGTGACTCTCGTGAGTTGCGATTCTGCGTTTTCCGTTTGCATTGATTTGTGCCGCGAGGATTTTAAAAGGAAGAAGAGTGAAAAAAATAATAATAAAGGCGAAGGGAAGACAAATGGAAAAGGAAAAAGAAAAAGGTTCCGTGGGAAAATGAAAGAAAGTGGGAAAAAAAAGGAAAAAGAAGAACGATGGGCTTAGTTTCGTTGGTGTTTCTTACTTAGTGTAAGACCGCGCCACGTTGATTGCTTCACGTAGTCACTGCTTTAGTGCTCGTGTTAGGATAAAGGGAAAAGCAATAATTGATAGTTATTTAACCTGGCAAATTTTAATAATTTGTAATTATATCATAGTCTTCATTTTTAATTGACGAATTTATGAAATTTTATTAAGGATCTTAAAGCTATCAGTTAAATTTTAACAAATACGTTTTTTTTCACAACAATAAATATATCTTTATTAAAATTCTTAGTTTTACTATCTTCGTTTTTTGTCATCAATAGTTTCTTAAAATTCTTCAGTTTTCTTTTTTACTTCACTCTCTTTCTTGCTGAGTTTTGTTACCTGTGAGAGTGACTTTGCTTGCAATGCAGGCGGGCTACTTCCTAATTTATTTTATTCACTTCATATAGCCATAAATAAACACATTAATTAACCATTAATTGAAAAAATAATCATGTGAGTATGTCACAGGTGAAAAATTGGGTTAGGTATCCACACAGCAATGGAGCGACACTTGTGACGATGATGCTCAATTTTTATTTTTTGATTGATGATGGATATTATATTGGGTACTATCTCTTATCTTATTTCAAAGAAACAAGTTGTAGCATAAAAATATACTGTAACTTATCTTTTATAAATAGGACTCAAGATAATATTTAACTAATATAAATTGAGTGTTATAAGATTATCATCTTTGATACTTTTTTACAAAGTTGCATTCTCAAGGATTCAGACATAAGACTTACTATTAAGTTAAAATAATTCTGTTCAGATCACTCATACAAAGAAAAACTGATATTTAAGGAGACATTTTTTTCATTAAGTAGAACTAAGGGACAAAATAGGAAGGCGGATGTTAACTAGTGTTTAAAGTACACTAATTAAGAAGTAAAAAAAATATAAAATATTTATTAAAATATTATACTCCACCGTGAGTTGCAATTTATTGCTAGTGTGATTTCTAATAACCTTTTTTTTTACTGTTTCTAATAAAAACTTTTTATTATTAATTCTTTTAACATATATATAAGTATTATTGAAAAACTTGTTTGTGTATCTTTTTCCCATTCTCATGTTTTATTCAAGTGGATAATACTTAAATGTAAAACTTTGCTTTCAATGTTACTCTTCAATTAAAGATAAGGCTTCATTTCGACATCCAATGCTATTATTTATGGCTTGGTTTTTTAGACAAATTACTAATAAGAAACTTTAATATCAGTTAGAGATGAAACTATTTTTCATTCAAGATGTAAATGCTAAACTATTTGGTTACAGGTAATGTTTATATATATATATATATATATAAAGTGGTTAATGTTATGCCACGGGATAAAAATCTCCGAAAATAAACTTGTTCGTAAAATTTACAAGTACGAATACATGCACCCATGATTCAACTTCAAATACATCCTAATCTTGGCCTTGTAAAATTTAAACATGGACACGTACTTTAACAAGCTCCCCTTAAACTTTTCTTGCTTATTTCAAGAACTTTCTAAGAATATTTAAATAAGATAAAAAAAAATGCGTGAATGATTTCATGACTTAACTAATAAGACTTACTTTCTTAGTGCTCTATTTAAGTCGTAGGGGCTCTAGTGAATAAACGAAGGAAATCCAAGCGGGTCCGATAAAAAATCTAAACAACCTTTTCCAATGGATAAAAGTAATCTGATTTTGTTCACTTTAGTGCAATAATAAAGATAATTCCATCAGACTCGAACCCAGCGTAGACTGGAAAGGTTCCCACTGCGCATTTTGATGCAATTTATTCATATACAAACATTTTTAGACCAAACAAATAACAATATAAAAACACCTATTGAAAGCAACATGTTACATAATGAAGCACTTGCTTTGTCACAAGACATCTTTTATCACTCCACACGTCACCGAAAGCACTATAAGGTTTATTTAGGAATCTAGCTTCGGGCATCTTTTGAGCTGCCGATACCTTGACTATAATTCTTCATGATAAGGGCATATGAAGCATAAAGCTTTTAATTATTTCCTTTCTTTCAAGAGACATGATGTAACAAAATAACAACATACCAAGTTATAAAATTAACTTGGTAATAAAGAGAGAAAGGAGCGACAGACAGGTCGTGACTTCGAATTTTCCTACTCACAGATAACATAACATTGACCGATAAATTTTTTTTGGATAAAATAACACAGGTCTGAAGTTCTTTATCATCAAATTTAATTAGTAAATGCTCCCTTTCATACATGCAGACTAGTGGGACTTCCACAAACGAGAAGTCCAAACAAGAAAGGAAGCACACAGCCATAAACCACAATATTCACAAAAAAGATCCCTTATGGTACTTTCAGAGTTCCTATCACACTATTTTGTTGGTCAGCCAAATTTATATACACAAGATGACAGATAGCAAAGAGATTGGTAAAAGGAACAACAAAAAATGAACTCATAGAAGGGCTAATAAAATATCAAGTGCCTGCCTGTTGGGTAAAACTACCACTCAAAAAAAAAAGGTAACAGTAATCTCAACACGCTAGTATCAGAATCCTTCATGTTCTTCCTCGCATCAGATGATAAGTAAATTAGACAGGATTAGGGTACCATCAACCATGGCTCACTCGGGTAGTTTCAACCGGTGGAACAAGACGAGAAAACTTTGCTCAGGCACGACATAAAGGAAACCAAGATCTGCACCTTTCATGTATGGTCCCATGCCCTTAAATATGACAACAGCAGAACAGAAAAAATGTCAACAGAAATTCTACCAAAAAAATGTCTATTGATTGAGACCAATAATCATGCTAGTACATTGAGAGAAAAAGAATGCAACACATCTGACTACTAATTTACCTTGCCATTAAGTTGGAGCAGTTCTCCCTCGACCCACTTTGGATTTCGATAACCATAGTCAGCTATTCTTCCCTGGCCTTTATAACTAGCAACCTGTTTAGAAACAAGTGCAGTATTTATGATTAGTTGCATGGTTAACAATCCAAAGTGATCCAAATCGCACAAAGTAAAAAGAGAAACTCAAGCAAAGAAATGATGCAAACCAATAAAAAAACATACGAGCCTCAAGGAAATTGTAGAAAAAAATTTAATTTTTCTGGGTGTACCCTAGAGGTATCCTTTAGCCAACAACCAAAGACTAATCCTTTTCAAGGTGTAGAGACAGCTAAGAGTAGCCTTTGCTTCTCCCAGCAAAGCCTATACAGTGACTAATATCTTCTATTTCTTTGGATACAGTTGACAGTGGTGTCAACCCACAGTTATCTATCTCAGATAACAATGAGTAGCGGCAAACCTCAAACACTAAAGCAGGTCACTAATCAGAAATTTAATATACAGATTAAAAATTTATACTATATGCATATAAATACTCATTTAAAAAAAAAATAGTAAAAATTCACGAATAACTAAATAAAAATACAAGTCAAGGAAACAAACAAAATTCAAAAGATATATTTGTGTTAATACAAGACAAACATTCAATAAAAAGTGAAGGTGGGTGTCACATTTGTTAGAATAATACTGAAGAAGTTAGGAGATTTGAGTAATTAATATTATTGTTATAGTGGGCACTGGATACTGCAATGGCAAAAAATAGGACCTGAACAGGAGGACACAAAGTTATGTGGGACAGCAGGTGAGAGGTTATAATATAAAAGGTCCAGCATGATGGGCTAAAGTGAATTTTGAAATTAAGTATGCTTCAACATGAATGAGCACCGACACACAGAGACATTCACTTATATAGTGCATTACCACTCCTAAATCATCAGGATACATCCCTCGGTTGGTGTTGCGATTGCCTCTTCCAATTTTAGCACGGAATGTCACCTACACACCAAAAAAAATTTCTTTTCCTGTCATGCTCCCATAAATTTGATAGAAGTTTACAAAATGATAACAAGGATCAAGAAATTAAAAATGCATAAACCTGGCCAGCTGGAACATTAAGATCCCCAGTTAACTTCACAGCCTCTACATATTCAAAGAATCCAACATCTGAAGTGTTGTTTTCATTGTTCACTTCATTCCAATGTCCAAATTTTCGCCTCAAATGCACTATTTCCATGCCATAAGGACCAAATGCACCAACATAGAGTCCTACATATTAACCAGCACAATCAATTCTTAGTTATTCTTTACCTAAATTCCATAAAACATCATTGACACAAAAGGATAAGCAACCTCACCATCAAAAGGATCAGAATCCCCTCTTGAACAGATAATCCGGCTAAAATTTGTATCCCCAGATAATCTTGTTCTTTTCTGTGCTTGACTCATAGCAACTCTGACAATATCACGCATGCTTTTGGAGACCTACATGAAGCATCAGTCAGAACTACAAATAACTACAAACAAATGCATGGTTAATTTTTTTTTTTAATAAAGCTTAAATATTACTTATCCCAATCTCACCTTAGAAGAGACTTTGTCAGAACTCCAAAATGCATTAGCAACATCAGGAGGCATAAGCTCGGAGATTCCTTGTGCTGCTAGGGCTGCTACTTTGATGTTGGGAATTTTATCTTCTTTGATACCATAATCTACATTTCCACTAGCAAAATGAAAGACAAAAGAATCCTTTTCAATATTTTTTATTTCAGCTGGAAGACGTATAAATTCATCCTTGACAGGAGTATCTTCATTATTGTGTACAACCCCACCAATAAAAAGCTTCATTTCAAAATCCTTTTCTTCTTCTGTGACATCTCCATCTCTTTCTAGAGTGACCGCATCAGGTTCATCTAGATTATTAACTTCCTCTTCGTGATTCTCACTGGAGCCAGATTCATTACTATCTTCCTCCATCAATTGCTTAATAGAATCATTGTTTTCTGCTGCTTCCTCTTCAACGTTAACATTCATAACTTTGACTTTCAATCCTGGAATTTTTTCTTTAAGAAAATTTATGACACTTTTAATGCCCTCCTCAGTTACTCCCTCGATATTACTGTTTTTCTCATCATTTCTCTCAATCTTCTCTTCAGGTTCTTGCACCTCAACTGAAGATGCATTCTCCACCTCAGGTTTGGATGGGCCTTTAGCAGGTATAGATTGAGGGTTTCTCCTTGACTTTCCTTTGGCTTGTCGTAAATACACTACCTATTGGGTTTTGCCAAATATGACATCATAAGCAATACACACATACTACTAAAGCAAACTACTCAGAATCAAGTAGATGGCCATTAGTGATAAGAGACTCAGTAAAGACAAGCCAACTGAAAGTCATAAACTGAAGCAAAACCTCAAAAATGATGTTCCCATTCTATAATTCATTTAACGTTCAGTTTCCTTAATATTTGCATTAGTAGCCCCAAAATTAAGCCTTTTACTGATAAATATGTGGGTCTTCTTTAAGAATGAAACAATAAAAAGCCATCCATGAATCAACATTTGAACTCAGATTTTTTTTTTCCTCTAGCATATTGGTAAGTCACAAATGAACAAGGATCATTAGTTGGAAAATTTGAATATTACCTGCATATGATACGTGTCATCAGCATTTTTTACCACATAAATTTCAAAAATTGGAGTCCCCGTAGATGCTCGCATCAACTGTCTGTATTAAACAGAAATAAGCAGTACTCCTCAAAAAAATAACCAAAGGGTAGAATATAAAATAGAACAACCATACCTAGGACTGTAACTCTTGCCAATGAATCTACCCATACCAGGACTTATATGTATAATTCTACCAAAGGGGTCATCTGAGGCTTTTGAGTACCCTACCCACCAACCCACCTGCACATAAAGGTAAAAATGGTCATCAAACAATATGAGAGTGAGATTCACAAAATCAAGCTGAGGCCATCAATCATTATCATAATCAATACTCAAAAATCACAACCACTATTTTGTGTTTTCCAGATAGGGTTATCTGTATCTTCCCAGACAACATCATAAGTTTATCAACACAAGCTTGTTTACCATCTGTTTTTAATTTTCTTAATCTTGAGTTTCTTTCCTATTGCAATATATAACCTTTATAAAAGCTTTTCTTAGTTATAAGTGTGTTGAATGATGAGTGATGACAGTTACCAAATATCTTCCAAACATCAATTATTTTATTTTCTCCTTCAAGAAGAAAAACTTTAAATCCACATCACTCCCAATTTCTTTTCCAAAACACACTTCTAACTCCCAATACTCTCCCACTCCCGACCATGAGTTATTAGTTGTAACTTAAATGTGGCATGAGTATCTGATAAACTTAATGTGAGAAATAAATATTGTAAATTGTTGTTTTGTGCAGTGGATGTTATACTTGTCTTCCTCTATGGATGAAGGCAAGTTGAACTATGTTTTTTTATTGGAGGATTTTCCCAACCAATTAACAGAAAAGAACAAAGCTACATCTTCTAACTTTTCTTTGCTTCTCATCTACATACAAGTAAAACTTCCTCCTACAATAACTCTATTTTTTGGGTTTTTGTTCATTAGGAAAACTACTTTCCTTTTCAATAACTTTTCCAAAAGTGTGTTTGGCTCAACTCCTCTTAAGGATAAAATGAGTCTAGAAAAAGCTGAGCCAAACACTACTTAAACGAAATGAACATCCAAATGTGATAATCAAAAACCATAAAAGTAACACTTTTGAACAACGGCTAGCACAAAGTAGAGCAACCAAGACAGATACCAGTCCACTTCCAGTGCATTTACACAATCTCGAAGCATCATGATACCGTTCATCATCTATAGCACTCTGCAACATAACGCAACCACGAGATTAACATCAAGTACCAACCAAACCATATGTACAAAATATGATAAAATCAAAAAACCAACTAATTCAGACAAATTGTGCTGCTCTTGCCTTCAACTGATCCATAATTTCAGCAACAGTGTCCTTGGACGTTGCTTCTGATAGAGCCCTGTTCAACTTAACCGCTTCTTCAAAGTCCTCCTTCTCAATAGCATCATCAAGTTGAAACTACACAAACACAAGTGAACATAAGCATCACCTATTTCTTAAATGAAAGAGCTTTTGTAAAACTAACTCTCATTCAATCTCTACCCCTGCATGATAATCTTTACATTTTAGTCAGTGTTTCCAATTATAATTGTTGTCCTAGATTGTTTTAAACAGACCAAGAAAAACCAATAAATAGATGAAAAAGAATACAATTTTACAAAACTAACTTATCATTATTAATTCTTTTTTTTTTTGTTTTAGTAGCCCAAATCATTAATTAATATTATAAGGGATATAAATTGAAAAAAGTAATTGATGTTACATGAGCTAAAATCACAATTATTTTGGAACAAATTTTTCTTCTTACGCGATTATTATGGGATGGAGGGAATAGTTCCTAAAAAGTGGATGTGAAGGGACTAAAACAAGCACTTTGAAGGGACTAAATCGTAAAAATTGTAAAATTATAGAAACCAAATGAGCAATTAAGTCATTAACTAATGCATAAGCTAATTTTAGCCTGAACATGAAGTTAAATTTATTTTATCTTTCTTATCTGAGTAATTATTAAGACTGAATACCAAAATTCGGGAGAGAGAGAGAGAGATTATTGTGTTATTGATGTACCTTGAGGACAGAGGCAAAGTTTTCGGCCTGTTCAATGTCGGAGAAGTGGCGGCACCATCGGTTCCAATCCCAGCTGAGAGAGGTGTCGTCGGAATTGAGGGTGCAGCGGCAACAGTGGGTGTTGCGGCTCCTTCTGGCGGAGATTGAGAGGTTGGGCTGGGGAGAGTGGGCCAGGCCCAAAAGGAAAGGTTTTTTGGAGTGGAAATCGATGCAAGAGGGGGTTCTGGTGGCGGTGGTGGAGGAGATGGCTTGGGACACACCCGCCACCGCCATGTTGGACTTGGTACGGATACGAGTTGCTGCAGCTGCTGAGGGGATGCAGATAAGTTTTCTTTTTTCGTTTTATACCATGTGGATTTCGAATGTTTTTTAAAATGACAAATGCTAGTCAGAAACGCTCGTTAAGGACTTTAGAGTTGCTAGCTAGGAGAAAAGATTCTGCTTTTCGGGGAATCATAATTTGGAAATTTTAATTTTTAATTTAATGTTTATTATGTATTTTTAAAAAATAATATTTTTTTGGAAAGAATGTTTGGTGGCAATGTTTTAATCAGTTTTTTCACGAAAATTTTCTTACAAAAGAGGTAAAAATCTTAATTTTTTGAGTTTAATATTTTTTACTACATAAAAAACATCATATCATTATTTATTAAATTATGTAATCAATTAAATAAATTTTATTTATTTTTAAAAAACATAATTATCAGAATTCATGAATCCTGACAATAAATTTCTCCCATATCAAACTACCCTTAAAGTACAAATGTTTGTTTTAGATGAAAAAATTATATTGTCATGATCTTTCTTTATATGCACTTATGTTTTATATATTAATATTTTATATTTTTAGTTCCTTAACCAATGACATTAAAAGTATGGGTTAATAAAATAATTTTAAAATATTTTATTACTATGTCAATAAAATTAATAGAGATTGAACTTGATTATTTTATTTCATATTGGAATAAATTTTGGAAAAAAATATTTAATTAGTTTAGTTTAATTTGTTGAATTCATTAAATTACCTAATTAATCAAATAATATAATTACTTTTTTGATGCCTCGAGTAGCATTGCATTCATCATTCATGCAACTTTTGTTTCTATTTTTTTTTAAATATTATTTGACAAATTCATTTTTAATAATAGTAACAATTATTTTTCTGCTCTTAATCAAATTAAAGCTATGGCAACTAGAGACCGACAACACTCCTTCAATCACACTTTGGGAGAAGGTAACCTGTGCACATTCTTGGATTTAGTGAGATTCTCGCCCTTATAATTGCCAACGCATTAAGTGTTTCTTATGTTCATAGTTAGTCTTGTTGTCTCTGTTATTTTCTTTCCGAATGATTAAAAAAAAAAAAAAACTAGTTTGTTTTAGTAAAAACAAATTAAAGTTTGGTATACCAAACATGTGTAAGTGCAATAAAAATTCAATCATGATTGAAGAGTGTTAACAAAACACTCCTCCTTATACGAATTAAAATTGATATATATATATATATATATATATATATATATATATATATATATATATATATAGATACGCTAAATAAGGAGGAAAAAAATACATACTTTTTAATTAGCTTCAACCAATAATAAAAAAAGTTTAAAATTTAAGAGGACAGTACTAGCATTTCTCATTATAATTTATTCACGATTCATATTTTTCACCTATCTTATCCTTCATTGATTTTTGTTTTATCATGTTTACTTCCTCTAACTCCCTTCCTTCACCCTCAAGTGTGTCAATAATTTCCAATAAGAATAAGAATTCTATCTGTATCCATCCGGTCCTCTTTACACATATTTAACTTTTTCGCACTAGACCGCTTAAGATGAAGAAACATTGTACCATTCAATTCTTATTGGATCAACTTATTCAAAGTTCATTGATTTAGATGTCAAACGATCCAACTCAAATCCAATGTTATTATATAAGTCATATTAGACTTAAAAGACAGAAATTTATCCTTTAACACTTAAATACTTTTGGGTTAGGTCTTCGAGTTACGATCTAGCGAAAGATACACTATTCATGTATACGTACTGACTAGTGACTACTGAATCTATTAACTTCGCAGTTGTTTATCTAATCTTACTCTCAATACTCAGTAGGTGTCCTTGCCCGTCACTGTCTGAAAATATTTAACCAGCCACTGCGCAGTGTTTTTCCGCCACGTAATCCAATGAGCACAAATCGAAGTTCCATGTGGAGTGTTTATAACCCTTAAAACCACAAGTGGAATAATAATTCCAAAAGTTGTAGACACCGAGTTGCCGGGGGGCTATGAAAGAGCCAGCCCAAATGTCAAAAGTAAAAAAAATAAATATATATTTAGAGTCACAATCACAAACTCGCGAAGTAGAAACTGATTGTGTTTTCTCGTAAATCTATGGGTGTCACCTTAGCTCCAAAGTCCCTAGCAATAAAACTTTATGGATGCCAGATTTGATTTAACTAAGAATCCCACAGCTCAGAAGGTAAAATTCCTTCCTACAGTCAGCACTAGGGCTTTTGGGAGGGTGGAAAGAGAGCTATCCGATCCCTGATGTGAAAACATCGTACAACAGAAGTTTTTAACAAGCATAAACATAAAGCAAAATATGACACTATAGTGCAGTACCAGAAGAGAAAAACAAATGTCTACTTTTATTTCGATATACTGAAACTTTGGGTTTTAACCGTGTCAAAATGGTGTCGTGTGATTCATGTAATCGACCTCGTCTAATGGGATGAAGCTTTGTTGTTGTATCAAGTTATCAAACCCACCTTTCAAGACATGAAAAACACCCCAAGTAAAAACAAGGGTAGGAAAAAATATTCAATATAATATTCTTAGCGAAGTAAAAAAAAGGTATATTTTCACCCTTCAAGTCTTTATTTCTACAAGATCCCTCAGAAAAAAAGGAAGCTGATCCATTTCTTTATGAATCAGTCCAGAAATTTTCATGTTAGAAAGTACATCATATATAAAGCTTCAGGCAATGGCTGGATACTGATATGTAACCTGCAACTTCTCACGAATGGGTTAGGAATATAACAGAGTTGAGAAGCAATCTAATTTTGGGAAGAGGAAAGACCAACAGGCATGTGTTCACCAGAAGTGGCCTGATCTCTAGTTGACATATTTTGAGTCACAACAGGTACAACACCATTTTCAGCATTTTCCAAAGCATTGTCTGTCTCACCAGCTGGCCCTGCAAAGTCAACACAAACTGGGTGGAGAGGCCCCTGTAATCTCAGAAGGTAACTCTGACTAGAAGTTTGTCCTGTCATATCTCTGCTTGTCACAGCAGTGGCAGAAGACTGTTCAGACTCAGAACGGATATTGGACAGAGCACTGAGATCAAGATTAGGAAATACTGAGCAACGGCACCGAGGACAATTCACATTAAGCCGAAGCCACTCATCAATGCATTCAACATGAAAATTGTGAGCACAGGGCAGGCCACGGACCTGCACCACATTAAGTTAAAAAACTAATTTTCAATTGCTCTTGATGGTATATATTGCATCACAATTTCATTAAGAATATAGAGCATGTGTAATTCGCTAGAGATAGCCAGAACTTAAAGATGAGAATCCTCAAAATTGATTAAAAGCAACGTGACGGATGGAATATATAGTATGTATATTAATATTTTTTTCCTATTGCTCAATAAAGCCACATAGGTACCCAAATGGAACAAAAAGTATACCTGATTTCCTACATGGAATTCTTCTAAGCAGATGAGGCATTCACTGCAATTAGTAGGAACAGCAGTTAACCTGAACGATGGGAGTTCCTGAATTAAAGCTTCAACTGCTTCTCTCTGCTCAGAAAGCAAACCTAGTTATCAGCAGTCAAACTGGTAATAAATATACAAAAAGTATATGTACCAGAAATATGTAGACATAAAAGGATATTCAAATAAGAGATATCATATAAACATATTGTCCAAATAATCCTACCAACACATTTTTCAAAAACAAAAGGTAATGGTATGAATAATTCATCAGACAAACCAAGCAACAGATTTCATTAACTACTGCATGAGATAATAAAGATCATTCAGCTTGGCACAGAATAGCATTAATTGCTGCTTTACATGATTTTCAACATGTGATCAAGACATCAAGAAATATAAGATCATATAACCTGGGCTGGAGTTAGGTAAAGTCCAGGATGATATGCAGCATCTTGGGCCATACTCCTTGTTTCTTGACCTGCAGCTTCAAATGCCCAATCAGGTACTCGGATCATTTCAACTAGAACCTAACAAAAAACAACAGCAATTGTTATCAATAGCAAACAATAGGGGGGGGGGGGGGGGGGGGGGGTGTTTGGCTTATTTTTATTTTCAGTTTGCTGTTTTCGCTAATCCCTTCTCAAAATTTTGACAATAGGAAAAAATATGAAAAAAGGTAACATTGTAGTAATTATAATGATAACATATCAAGTTATCAACTGAAAATAAAAACATGAAAAGAAAAAAAAAAAAAAAAACCTCTTAGATTGCTAAGGATAAACATGAACCCTGTATATGTAACATCTTTAAAATGAAGAAACACCATTAGAAAAATGGTATTCCCTCAAACCTCAAGAAAGAACATGGTAGCAGCACCATACAGTCTACATAGCTTGAAGGTAATCCCACAAAATTTGTAGAGGATATTGAGTTTACATGAGATAATGACATTTGTAATAAAAGTTTATGCACCTCGTTAGTTTATAACTTTGTTACAACATATCAAGTTGCTGTGCCTCAGCAACATAGAGTGCATTATAACAGATCTAAGGACAGCCAAGCATAAATCTGACAGCGAAAGAAAGCAGAATTCACTAGGCAATAGGCATCTAGAATCAATAAACAGCAACAAATTCTATTAAGTATATTATATGGAAAATAAACATAAAACAAATGAATCTAAAATGTTAGTAAGAAGTCTTCGAAGGGAAGGGACAGCTTCTGATATTCATCATTGCCAGAATAATTAAGTTCATAAGAACAAAGTTACTCCATGATTCCAAAATCAACAAAAGAAAAAACTAAATGGGATTAAAGCATCATAGACTCATCATAGCACCAGTTATTTTGAACATTAACAAATATTACAGAACTCAACTGCAGATTCAAGAAATACAAAACAATAAAATCCTTTATTGTCCTTTCCTTTTCATATGGACAAAAGAGGAAGGGAAATACTTTTCATGCCATTCAGGATATCACTTAGAAATACCCCTTGTATGATGCTAAACATGGGGAATGATGCCATGAAAAGATGGAGTTTTCATGTGTTATTAACTAACACTCCAACATAAAAACACAGTAACGATAGAACTTACCCCAAATGCGGATACAGGGATACCCTCTTGAGCACCTAACATGCGTGCTTGTCTTCGTTTTAACCACTGCAAATAATTAAACATACCAAAAAGAAAACAGAACAGAAGTAGAGATAAGAAACAATGAAGGAGAATATTTTTCTGCAGACATGTGCAGTTGATAGGTAATTCATAAACAAGAAAAGCACCACATGCAGAAAAGAAAAAGTTTGTGTAGTGGAAAATGAAAACAAGTCATAGAAACATCCAATGGATAACAACAGAGCACCACTAACCTTCCGCATTGCCAAGCAAGCAATACAGAGGAGTCCACAGTAGCTAAAAAGTAACCAGATAAGGAAGCCCCATTTCTGGCCCCCTCCAGGCAACTGTACATAATTTTTGGAATAAGCATCATAAACTTGTTTACAAAGTCAAAAGTACCATTGAGGATTGCAACAAGTAAAACATACGCAGATTTTAGTGTTGCTGAACCACAGGGTACCAATTATTGTCCAAGCCCAAAGAAATGGATAGAGAAGCAATGCAAGAATTGAAAGTACAACTACTCTTCCACAGAAGCGAGCATATCTCTGCGGCCACCCAAAATCTCTAGAAACATTGAAAAATAGTGGAAAATAAAAACAACTGAATCAGTAATGAGATTTGAAAAATAACTAAAGCACCAGAAGAAGCATTTCGTGAAGTTTTATTTAATGAAATCAAAGAAGTCAGTTGAGACATGAATGATCTTGAACTTGAGTGTTGACACTTGGCAGTCAAGTAAATTTAAGAGAAATGGACTTTGGAAACTACATCGTATTTCAGAATTTTACACATGAACAACAAGTATTCACAAAATCTCAGATGAGAGGACTATATTTTCAAGAAATTCTCCTGTCCTCTTCCACGGTACAGTTATAAGTTTTAACCTAAGCCATTCCATAAGTGCTGTGCTGCCCAATGTAATTCACGCAAATGACTATACTGCCTCTACAACCTTTCACTAGTGTAATAAGTGCTATACAATATCCATATTAAACACAGCTACAACAGTATCATGTAGATTTATCACACCAACAATTTATAAGCTGATGCCACATTATTATGGCGTGTATAAGAATCTTCTTAGTTACAACAAAAAAAATACTGAAACACGATGAGTCTTATATCATCGGTTCATCACATTCTAATTTCACCTGGGCTTCCTATATTAACTCTCCCATCTCAATTCAACTTAGAAGCATTCCAAGAAAACAATAACAACCTTAAAAGTTAGTAAAAGATTGGAAGGTCTTACAAACCCATTCCCGAAGCAAGCCCGTTATCAACAAACATCAAAAGCCGGAAAGTGAAAACAGCAGCGTAGTCAACCTGAACATAGAAATAAATAAATAAATAATAATAATAATAAGCAGAATTTGTGAGTCAAACTTTACATATCTTATCAAGAAAAGAAAAATGGCAACCTAAACAATAAAAAATAAAAATAAATTACCCACCACAGTCCATATGTGCAAAGGGTGAGTACAAGATTGATACCGCTTCCAATTAATTGCCACAATAGCTCTGTAAGTCAAAATGGTCAAAGAAAACACACTCACCAATGAGTAACAGAAATTTTATTTATTTAATTAATTATTTTTCTCGCGGAAATTGAGAATGTAAAAGAATCAATTAATCTAAGGAAAACTAGGAGAATCCAATGGAAGGTGAAATTTCGAATGATACATGCTGGTGGCGAGCATGGACAAGAAAAAGCCATCGAACCTGCGAGCAGCGTGATTTGCAAGTTGCATGTCAAATTGGGATAAAATTAGATGCTTGAAAAAACAATGAAGGAAGAAAGATTGGGATTTGACACAAACCATTTGAAATTGACGCCTCTGATGGCCATAGTGGTGGAGGGGAAACCCTAGAACGAAAGGGTGTCGTATCCAGCGATCGCGGTTATGTGACAGTGGCCAATGCATGAGTGATGCGATTGTGACAGGGCGAAATTGGAGTGGGGTGTTTCATGAAGCGAGTTGGTGTTATTGTAATTGAACATCGAAGAAGAAGCACAGAGAAGGTGTGCAACTGAACTGTGCTCACTGTTTTCTTGGTTGATTGTTCATGAGAGATGGGATTGGATTTCTACGATTTTATTGGGTAATGAAAGGAAAGAGGGAATAAGAGATTCCACGGGAGATGAATCAAAAGAAATTAGAATATACTATTTGAATAATGTAAGAGATAAAAGGAAATAGAAAAATTACGACGCCACCAAGCACGGGAGATTTTGTTAACCGGTTTTCCAGTAAAATATACCTATGATCTAGAAGAAAATAAATTACAACATAAAATAATTAATGTAATAAATAGAGATAAAAATTGTGAGAGTTTCACTGGTAAAGACACATTCAAATCAGCAGTGATAAGAGTTTATAAATAATTGATAATAATAAATGTCATTAAATTAAACATAATAATTTCATTAAACATAAGTGAAGATATATTTTTAGTTTAATTAATAAGTTGATTTGTTAGTTGTTCAAATTTAATAAGTGAATTTTTTATTTCCTAAAATTTATATTTTAATTCTTAAAAAGTGTTTGTGATAACTAAAATGTAAATGTCAGTATTAAAAAATTTACGTATTAATTTCATACATTAAAAAATTTATTTATTAACTATAAAGATTAAAAGGGATAAATTTAAAAATTATATGAACTAAATGAATAATTAGACCATATTTTTTTTCTTCACCCTTCAATTCATTAGGTAAAATAAATTTTGACTAATTTAAAATTCTAATGAACAATAAGATTTGATTAAGAATTATTTTTGCAGAAATTCAACTCGAATATTATCCCAACATTCAACTTTAAGTATAAATATTAATATGAAGTATGATAGGATATACTTTACAAAATAAGTATGACAAAGTATTCATTCACTCTATAATTTTTTTTATGTGTAAAAGGTGCAATCTTTATTAACTAGAGATGGCTCACAAGAGCGCTTACATCATATTGCACAAAGGCCAGAACCTGGTGAGAGACTTCCTCTAACCAATAGTTCTCATGAAAATCAAAAGCAAGTCTAGATAATTGATCAACAACAGAATTACATGATCTCTTGGTAAAAACTAAAGGTACATTTCTGCCTCTATGAGACATGCCTTCAACATCACAAAATATCCTATGGGTAGGATCTTTCACTATCCTTCTCCTCGTTCCATTTGGTTACCAGCAATTGACAATAAGATTATAAAACATGCTCTCTATAATTAGATGTTGATTGGTCTTAAAATATTTGAAGGGATTATCTTAAGCAATTACTGGTTCTAAATACTTAACCACTATTTATGTTCTTACCAATTTCACTTGTTAACCAATCCAATCTTCTCATTGGTTTGGGGTTGATGTGATCTCCGATCTCCTTCTTCTATATGTGGTGGGGTATCTGCAAAAAAGGATTTCAACGATCAAGTCAGTTAGGTCTGAGTTGTTTATCTTTTTTGGGATGAGTTGATACATACCTTTCTTCTTTGGTTCTTACCATATGTATTGAGCGAGAGAGAGGTTACCTCTTCCTCTCAACCGTTCCTTGCTAGATGATCTTTTCTCTCATTGTGGAGATCGTGACTAGATGTGTATGAACGTGGGACACCTATCTAGATGGAGGATGTTTGTCCGAATATATATTGAGCTCTTGTCTGACCTATGTTGTTCAGTATATACCGAGATTCCTGACCGTACAGTACACAAGTTTCTCAAGTTTCGAGTTTAATAGGAACGGGAGAGATTAGAACATTTTCTCCTGAGCTCGTGGTTGTATGGTACAACTTTTTTTAATTCATCATAATAAAGCTATGATCTTACATGATAAACACGTAGTGTATCCGCTGCAAGAGTATGGGGTAACTGAGTAGGACTTAATCCATAAAAAAAGGCATATCAGAAGCACCCAATTTAGCTAGAAGATTCTTGCAACCATTGCCTTCACAGAGCGAGTGCTAGAAACTAAGATTCCAATTATAGTTGGAAAAATGTTAATTGCGCTTGTTGATGGCAACATAAGGATGCTTGTTGTTGACTTTTAAAAGGATTCAGGCTATGGCTATGGTGGATCACCTTTTAAGTCGTCTATTATGAATCACTTTTAATAACTGTTACATTCATCACAGATTTTTGGTGTCCCCTTTTTTTCCCCTGCTTCTCCTTACTCATCTTTGTTGTCGTCGAGATCCACAACACGCAATGATTCTAGAGTTGGAAGTAAATCTACGAAATTATGAAATTAAAGGAAGAAATAGGAACCTTGATGATTCTGCGTAGGTAATAGAGTATGTGTTAGCCTTGTTATTGCTAGTGTTAGTCATGGCTTTTATAATCACAGTTGTAACCCAAGTGGCAAAGTTAGTTACTCTCACACTATGTATAAATACCAAGAATGTAACAGAATTGAACAATTGGAAAAACATTTATACCAGAATCAAATGAGTTTTCTCTCAATTCTCTGTTCTATTATGGCATCATTTGCTGAGTCGATCCTAGGGTTCTTTCCTTTCATTGCATTTCTGTAACTTCTCTGCGTTTTCCTTCATTCTCTGAAGCTTTGGCAATGGCGTCACTGTCGCTGAGCCAAATTGCGTCTTTGATTAACAATGATTCCAACGTTGATTTACATAATTCAGCGATTTTCACCAAAGTTTTGAAGCTTTCAATTAAGCTTGATGACAAAAATTCCTTCTGTGGAATCCACAGGTTAGCAGAATCGTTGCAATGCACAAATTGCATCGTGTATTTGTCAATCCCACAATTCCTTCAAAGTACGATTTAGATCTAGATCGTCAACTGGATCACATGTCTGCTACATATGAGAAGTGATTCATTCAAGATCAGTCTATCTTCACGTGGCTTCTGTCTACTCTTTCTGAGTCGGTGCTGTCGAGAGTGTTGAATTGTCACCATGCGCATGAGATTTGGGACAAAATCCACACCCATTACTATGCCACACTTAAGGCTAAGGTGCGGCAACTCAGATCCGAACTGAAAACCACAAAGAAAGGTAATCGTTCAATTGCTAAGTACACACTCTGAATTCATGCTTTAGCTGATTCCTTGATTGCTATAAGAGAGACAATATCTGATCAAGAATTGCTTGATGTTGTGATCGATGGATTACCTGAGGAGTACAATACCTTTGTGATGATGATGCATGCTAGGCCTGATAAGTTTTTATAAGTTATAGTAGCATGTGGTCGATGGTTGTTATAGTAGCATGTTTCTATAAGTTTTTATGTAGTGATCAGAGCCACTCTTGACTGCAATCTTCCAAGTTGTTTGTTAATATTCAATGGTTTCCATTAACCTCTCTAGAGAAAGGAAAGTTTGCAAGAACTATGCACAGAGATGAGGATTCCGGTGAAGTTGGGGAGAAAAGGAAGAAATTGATTTAAAAAAAAAAAAAAAAGCATCGCCGCCTTCGCCGCGCCAAAGATTGCCTACAACAACATACGAAAAAAAGGGACTGCACAGGGAGGTGAGAAGGGATCTAGTGTGTAAAATGCATGTATATATAAGCCTAAAATGAATCTAATGGTTATTATTAAACGTGATCCATGATAGATTGGGTGTTGCTAGGTGTACCAGTATTATTGCTTGTGCATCCAGCAATTTTTAATAATTCTAGAAATACCCCTCTATATTCTTCTTCATTTATTAAGTTTTGTTTACTGTTTCTGCCACTTACATTTCATGTGCTTGGCTTTCTTCTTTGGTTTCTCCTTTGGTGTTGGTTTTTCCCGTTGAGAGAGGTGTCGCTTCGGTCGAGGTGAAAGTGTTACGGGTCAGTAGTGATTGTTACGGTGGTTGGTTCGATTGCGACGTCATCAGATGTACACCAATTGTAATTTTGATTTTCGTTCCATATGGATTAAGTGATTCGTAAGTTTTAATTTAATTTACGGATTACATGATCCATATATTTTATACAGATTATGTAATCCGTAAGCTAAATTAAAACTTACAGATCACTTAATCCGTATGGTTTATACAAATCACATGATCTGTATAAACCATACAAATTAAGTGATCCGTATGGTCTATTCGGATTTTTAAATTTTTAAAACTTGTTCAAATTTTTAATTTGTTTAAATTATAAATATGTTAGTATTTAATTTTTTAAATAAAAATTATTTATTTATATGTGTATTTGAAATAATTTGTATGCTTTTATTTATATAGGGTTATTGGTTTTTTTATATATATGGTTATGAATTCTAGTGTTTATAAAATGGTATGCAATAAAAAAATTATATAGAGTTTTGTGTGATAATATATGTATGGTGCGATTAGGTGTTGTTTGTTTGTGATATGAAAAAATTTGAATCTGTTGTTAAGATGGACGAAGATTAATGGATGTATGACAGTATAATGTCTGAAGAAGTTGATATGAATGATGAAAATGAACACGAAACTGATGTGAATGAAGAACAACATGTTGATTGTTCGGATGCATTCAATATTTCTCAGGTAATAATGTAATTTATTGTTATTAAATTGATAAAATGAATGTCCATTTAAAGACTAAAATTGTGTGACTTGCGTTGTAGGTGTTTGTTACCCGAGATGATGTTTATGAGAGAAAAGACTTCATTTGTGTTAATTGGTTGTAAAAGGAGTAATCACTATAGGTGTAGGAAGAAAGACTTTGTTAGAAGAGATAGTGACTATAGTCTAATGGATCTAGTGTGTAAAATGCATGTATCAGTATAAGCCTGAAATAAATCTAATGGTTATTATTAAACGTGATCCATAATAGATTACCTAAAAAGTGATCCACAGTAGTCACAACCAAGGATTTAAGTTGACTACAACGAAATCAAACTCACAAATGACTTTTCCAAAGCCCAAATTCCAACACATTTTTTTAGCAATTATTTAGTGTCCCCAAATATTTAGGGAGGGTTTGCCTTATTAGTTTCAAAGGTTGTTTTAGGTCATTCCTTTCTAAAACAATTGTTATTTATTTATCAATTATTTTCTCAATTCTTCATGTGAATTTGAAGCTATTAACAACTGAAATTTGAAATTTCGAATGCAATAGGCTTGAGACCTAATCCATGGACGAAGGCAGTAATTAATATGTTTAGGCCGAAGATTATGAGCTGGAATGATCAACTGAGTTGAGCTCTTAGTTAAAGTAACTAGCAAAAAGTGCACCAGGTTACTAGGGTGTGCTAGTTAAGATGTGGGATCTTAGAGATCAATCGAAGGTAGAGAGAATTTTGGTGATATTCTCTTATTTTGATTAGCATTTTGGACAAACGGTTGATAAGTAAAGAAAGAGAAGATCATGCCCCCTATAAATTAATAAGCAACTAAGTTTGTTATCATCTATCATTATACAAACAAGGCCCGGAGTGGCCACGTTTCGCGATCTCATTCACCCATTTCCCGCTCAAAAATGTCACATCATGCTACAGTGAAGGTAAAAAATGTTGCGTTTTCCATTTGTCCTCTTTTTTTACATTTTTTTATTTTACAAACACACATTCTCTCTCCACCGTTTCCATTCTCATTCTCTTTCTTTTTTTTCCTACCCGTTCTTTATTCTCTCTCCACCTTTCCCATTCTCATTCTCTCTCTCATTTTCTTTCTTTTTTTTCCTATCCGTTCTTCATTCTCTCTTATTCCACTGTAATCCAAGATAATGCTTTGGTGCTGTTGTTCTCCAAATGCTGGACGGGAATGAGGGAATCCATCATTCTCCTATTGTTTTGGTCGGAAAATCAAAAGGTTGTTGCTTGGTTTGCCCGTTGGTTTCTCCCACTGAGGAAAACCCAAAGGCTCAAGGTTTTTTCCTGGGTTTGACAATTCTTTGGTTGGTTGGACCGAAAAATGATTTATGGGTTCTTTTGTCTCCTATCCTTCTGTGTTTTATTTTTTCATTTGGTTGTTTTGGCTGAAAAATCCAAAGGTTGATGCTTGGTTCTTTTCTCTCCCATGAGGAAAACCCAAAGGCTGAAGCTTTTTTGCTTGGTTTGGTAGTTGTTTACTATGGTTGGCCGAAAAATTGTTTTTTATGGGTTCTTTTCAAAACTATTCTTTTGCGTTTTCGTTTTCCGTTTGCTTGGTTTGGCCAAAAAACCCAAAAGGTCTTGCTTGGTTGTTTTCTCTTTTGAGAGGAAAACCCAAAGGCCGAAGCTTTTTGGCTTGGTTTGGCAGTTCTTTGCTTGGGTTGGCCGAAAAATGATTTTTGGGTTCTTTTCAAGACTATCCTTCTGCGTTTTGGTTTTTCATATGCTTGGTTCTTTCTCCATTGATTTCTGGGTTCTTTTCCAAACTATTCTTTTGCGTTTTTTTTTTTCATTTGCTTGGTTTGGCCGAAAAACCCAAAGGCTCTTGCTTGGTTGTTTTCTCTTCTGAGAGGAAAACCCAAAGGCCAAAGCTTTTTGGCTTGGTTTGGCAGTTCTTTGCTTGGGTTGACCGAAAAATGATTTATGGGTTCTTTTCTCTCCTATCCTTCTGCGTTTTCTTTTTTCATTTGGTTGTTTTGGCCGAAAAACCTAAAGGTTGTTGCTTGGTTTGCCCGTTGTTTTCTCTCACGTGATTTCTTGGTTTGACAATTATTTGACAGTCCAAAAATTTGTATTTTTATGTGTTCCTCGGGCTTATTTGACTGTGGCTGACTATTATTATTCTTCTGCAACACAAAAGCTTCAATTTTTTTGCATCTTCTGTCTTTCTTTTGTGTTATGATGACTTTTCGCAGGACAAAAGGTTAAATGTTTTTGTGTTCCTGAGCCTTCCCCGACGTAAAGTTGTCACCGAGAGCAACAAAGAAGACAACAAATAGTGTCCGGCATTTAGAGGATAGGTTTGTGATGTATTTCATTTCTCCTTTTGATTTATGGGTTCTATTGGTACAAAAGATTGAATTTTTTTTGTGTTCCTTAATCTTTTTGTGTTCCTCGGGCTTATTTTACCATGGCTGACTATTGTTCTTCCTTTGCAACACAAAAGCTTTAATTTTTTTGCATCTTCTGCCTTTGTTTTGTGTTATGATGATTTTTTACAGGATAAAAGGTTAAATTTTTTTGTGTTCCTGAGTCTTCCCCGACATAAAGTTGTCACTGCAAGCAACAAAGAAGACAACAAATAGTGTTCGGCATTTGGAGGACAAGTTTGTGATGTATTTCATTTCTCCTTTTGATTTTTGGGTTTTGTTGGTACAAAAGATTGAATTTTTTTTGTGTTCCTCAGTCTTTTTTGTGTTCCTCAAGCTTATTTGACCGTGGCTGACTATTGTTTTTCCTTTGCAACACAAAAGCTTCAATTTTTTTGCGTCTTCTGCCTTTGTTTTGGGTTATGATGACTTTTCGCAGGGATAAAGGATTAATTTTTTTGTGTTCCTGAGATTTCTCCAACGTAAAGTTCTCACCGAGAGCAACAAAAAAGACAACAAATAGTGTCCGACATTTGGAGGACAAGTTTGTGATGTATTTTATTTCTCCTTTTGATTTCTGGGTTCTGTCGGTACAAAAGATTGAATTTTTTTGTATTCCTCAGTCTTATTTAACAGTGGTTGAGTATTCTACTTCCTTTGCAAGACAAAAGCCATAGATCATAGTATGTTGGATAGATTACAGGTTCGTTTTTTCTCCTCGTCTTCTTCTGTGTTTTCTTTTTACCTCTTATTGCATTTGTATGCGTTTTTTAGTGGTTATGAAAATAGTGATAAATTTACATCTAAAGATGAACTGCGATCATGTATCTCTGTTGCTTGGATTTGTCACTACGATTTTTTATTTTTGGGTTTTGTATTTTTTTTTATTTGTTTGTTCTCGCAGTACTAAAGATGAAATTTTTTGTTGTTCCTCCTGCTTGGTCAGATTCAAATTTTTTGCCTAGATTTATTATATTATACTTCAATTGTTATTATTAATTTATTCATCATCTTTAACTTTTCTATATATTGACAACACTTTTGCTATTTTCTTTTTCTTTGTGTTGGATTGCAGTTGAATTTCTCAGAAACGGACGCCATTCATTGGTATCAAATGAACATAGTTGGATTGTCGTTGTTCTGCCTTAATGGCACAATGTGGAAAAATATGGATCTTTGTGTTGCATTCGCTACCTATTTTTATCTTTTTTGTGTTCCATGTTCGGGTTCCTTTCTTTACCGTGTTCATCTATGTATTACTTGCAAAAAATAACGTTTATTACTATGATTAACTTTGAGGTTCACGAGTGATCTTCAATCTTCTCCAATTTTGTTCTTATCATGGTAACGTATCAACGCGTACAAAATCTCTGTTGTAGATATTATTGACATTTGTGCTTATACAGGTTAAAAATAAAAACAATTTACTTTTAATGCTCCTACGTTTTGTTTCCTTCAATTTCGCACTATTTTATGTCTTCCACGTTTTTGCTGCTTCAATGTCAATCAACATTTATTATTTTTGTCAATGTCAATCAGCATTTATTATTTCCAATGAATTAATATTTCCAAAAAAAAAAGCGCCGTTGTAGTTACTTTTGAACATTCAATCTCATTTTGAATTCAAATGTGTGACTGTTAGAGTGAAAGCCTTACATCTAATAACAATAATAAAAACAATTTTTTTTAATTAATAATAATAATTTATAATAATATATTATTATAATAATAAAAATAATTAGACTAATATTGTCAATTCATGATTGGAGACAAAAACAAAGCCTTCTAGACCGTGGTTCAACATTTATAATTAATGATAATAATTTATAATAACAATCATATATAATAATTTATTATTGTAATAATAAAAATGGGTTATATTATTTTAGATACAATTGTAGATTAATACAATTTTATAACCATTCGATATTAATACGGTTATATTATCTCACTTACGAGTACTTGATATGTTTCCAGATTTATTGAAATTAATTTGAATGAAAAGTTATACTAAAATAAAGTTAATTTAAATATATTGCAGTGTTTGATGTACGTAGATTTTAGTGGTTATGAAAATAGTGATAAATTTACATCTAAAGATGAAATGCAATCATGCATCCATCTTTTTTTTTAAAACAAATCTGTTTGAGTCAGTTAATTTAAATAAGTTTATAATGTTTGCAGTAAGCGAATTTTAATAATTATAAAAATACAGATAAATTTCCATGTAAAGATGAAGTGTAATCATATATCCTACAAATTCTATTTTTTTTCTTTCTAAATTATATGTATCTTTTATAGAAGAGAAAACTTTCCTTTTAAATATTAAATGTTACATATTTTATTGACGTTTAATTAATAAGCATATTTTATTCGTATTTTTGTTAATTTTCATTTCGAATTAATAGGTACTTAACAATCAATTTTAAATATTACAGTATCAATTTTAATATATTATTAAAACAGCTTCAATTTTGTATTTTTTTTTTGCCGTAATCATTGTTAATTTATTGATGTTTAATTAATAAGCATATTTTATTCTTATTTTTGTTAATTTTCATTTCAAATTAATAGATACTTAACAATCAATTTTAAATATTATGTTAGGATATAGAAATAATCATAATTTTCAAATTAATAACCATATTCTGTTAGGATATGAAAATAATCACAATTTAGTTGATGATTTATTCCTAATTAGTAGGTACTTAATAGTTAATTTTAAATATTACAGTATCAATTTTAACATATTATTAAAACAACTTCAATTTTTTATTTGTTTTTGCCTAATCATTGTCAATTTATTAACGTTTAATTAATAAGTATATTTTATTCATATTTTTATTAATTTTGATTTCAAATTAATAGATACTTAACAATCAAGCATATTTTTTTTTTTTTGAGAAAATTAGAGTGATGATGATCCCATTTTGATTGATGGAGAAATTTTTATGTTACTTTGTTTTAACAATTTAAAGTTGTAATTTAATAATTATGATTTCTAGGCAATGCATTTTATTGTTTACAATTTGCTAAAAAACATAAATTGAAAACACGTTTTTAAATATATACATCAATAAATAATTAATAAATATAATTTAATGTCAATCATCATTAAAATAAATCAAATTCATCAATGTCAATCAACATTTATTGCCAATAATGAGTATGTCTCTTTTTGATTCTCCATGACCATTCAAATTAATTGGAACGATTTCATTTGAAATACAATTAACAAGTCTACACTTTGACGCATGTTTCAAATTCATATTTTATTTAATGTATTTTTTCTGTCAATACTTAAACATTATTATTATCCAAATAAACTAAATTTTCAGTCATTCCATAATGAATTTTAACATTATTGATGAATATACAACAATATTTTCATAATAAAAGTCTAGCACGGGAAGTGAAAAAAATTATCATTGTGATACAGTGATCAGCAATAAATATGGATTATGCACAGTAAAAGTCTAGCGCTTAATATACTAAGTACATTATTAACTATTCATTATAGTTGTTCACCTCCCCAACTATTGAACAATATTTGAGGAATTTTAAGTTTTTCTACTCGGGTGTTGTACTATTTTGACATGCTTTCATTTTTGTTCATTATATATGTTTATGAAACTTCTCCATCATTGTATTTGTTCATGAATATGCTGAGATCTCCATTATTTTTATTTTTATTAATAGTAACTGTAAGTATTTTTAAACATTTTTCTTTGTGTGAAAATATTTATTATTTAATAAAATAAATATACATTACTAAGAATAATTTAATTGTGGTGGTACATATTATAAAGTAATATGTCATTAAGATTTATGATTTTTTCGCTTATGGTATATGTTATTACAAGATTTATTGACTTTCGTATTTTTTATGTTTATCTTTTTAATCTTTCAAATGCTTTTTTACATAGCCTCTAATAAAGAAAATAAATATTAACGATTACTGGAAGTGTAATAGCCTCACAATAAATATACAATCGTATTCATGATATTTCTTCTAGCACGAGAAGTGAAAAAGATTATCATTATACTGATCAGCAATAAATATGGATGACGCACCGAAACGATAAAAGGTTAGCGCTTAATATACTAAGTACATTATTAGAGTATATATATGGATTAATAGACTAAATGTTTGTTGAGGTACAAAAAATTATCATGGGAAGTGAAAAAGATGATCATTATATGACCAACAATAAATATGGATAACGCATGGAATAAACATTACTATTTTTCAGGTTGACGTCATGAGACCTCTCATACATTTTTTTTGTAATTGTTTGTTCGTGAATATATTATATGTCTGTCATAGTACTTTGAATTGTAATTCCATTAACTAGTCTTATCAGACAAAGTTCCATTTTTGTAATCTGAACCATATTACTAGACTATATGGTTATTTGTTATTTACTTAAATATAGAAGTTAATTTTTTTATATATTCTTAAATATTAGTAATATTTAACATTTAAAAAATCTCAAATATTACTATAAACGATTTCTTTATGTTGCAATATCACATAACCAAGACAACTATTAGATGTTTGTTATTATATCACCTCCACTAAAGTATATTGATTTTAAATGTCTACTTTTCAGGTGAATATTGATGTATATATTTATTTATCTCTCTTTATTGTGCAACCTCTCTTTCATTACTAGAACAACACCATCCAACAATCTACAATAGCATTGGGTTTGTTTGTATTCTTACTTTATGTTACTTTTTCTAAACATAGCTTAACATTATGATCATACAAATAAGCATCCTTATTAAACTTTGCTTATGTGTTGGTAATATTTAAATAGGAGTATGAGCTCGGGGGTCGGCACGGACAAAAGACTAGTTTGAAGTTCAAAAAAGATAGAACTTTAAAGCTTGGGAGTTTGCAAATCATACCTAGACTATAGGGGAAGTTATCAGCTACCACCACATGGAAGACCCCACCATGGCTTATCGAGCTAAGCATAATCAGTCAAATTTTGCCCTTCGTTAGCCTAATTTGATTAGCAAATATGGCCTAAAGTCATGTTTATATAGTTACGAGGCGCAAAACATGGCTAAGTTATAATTAAGAACAAATATGCCTTGTACTTAATTTTGAAAAACACAATCAACCAAATTCAAATCCAGATATCTTGCAATTTACCTTTACTAACAACTTTTTATCATAGCTTATTTATATCATTTATCTATTATTTTTTTCATATAATCTAAATTATTTTTCTACTACTACTTTTACATACACGAAGCACTTACTAAAGTAGGTTGGAAACCTATTACTAAGAGACAGATTTCCCCTCTCGGTACCAATTACTTGGCATGATTTTGGATTTGTGTTGGAGCAATTTAGTTGATCCATTCAACTAAGTTAAATTCACACGACAACAGAAGCAAAGCAGGAGACATTGTTGTTGCCTTGTTGGGAACTTGGGTTAATGGAGAGGTGGAAAAATAATTTGGGCTACTTTAAACTCCTTTAATAAAAGAGTGTTGCTAGATGCACCAATCATATTGTTTGTGCACTCAACAATAAATTGGTATTCCAAAAACACTCCTAGGTGTTTTCTTCTTCCTTTTACCTTTTTGTTTAATGTTTTTAACATTCATTCATTCATTGTGTAGGTTTTTTTCTTGATTTTTCATTAAAAAATAATCTATTTTTAATTAGAAAAACAATAACTATTTAAAAACAAAATTGAAAATAATATATTTATAATTAAAAAAATAACTATTTAAAAGCAAAAATCAAAATAATATTTTTATAAATAAAAAAATATATTAACTATTTAAAAACAAAAATCAAATTAATATATTTATAATTAAAAAAAACATTAACTATTTAAAAAAAATCAAATTAATATATTTATAATTAAAAAATAAAAACATTAACTATTTAAAAACATAAATCAAAATAATATATTTATAATTAAATAAAAAACAATAACGATTTAAATGCAAAAATCAAATTAATATATTTATAATTAAAAGAAAATTAAAACATACAGATTAGGTAATCCATATGAGTTATACGGATTAATCAATCCATATAACTCATATGGATTACTCAATCCATATAACTCATACGGATTACTCAATCTGTATGCATTATACGAATTTTAAACGCATACCAAAGACCAATGGCAACGTCAAACACTTGCCTCAATGGCGAAAATGGCATGATTGTGGTGGACACGGCCTAAACGGTGCCAATGGAAGTTGTGGACGGCAACAGCGTGGCGAAGAGCACACCAAGAAGGAAGATGAAGAAGTTAGCAACTTGTAATATCGTGAGGACTGAACTAGGGAGGGAGGCTGGTTTTTAAAATTTAAGTGAAGGACATTTTTGACACTTCACTTAAATTGTTGGGAGCACAAGTAATGGTGTTGGTTGCACCTACCAACACCCTTAATAAAATGTAGAACTTAAATTCTAAATTTTGATCCCAAATCAAATGAAAGTCAATAACCCAATTCAATGAAACATGTGTCATAATTAAACTTAGGTTAATCCAATTGGGTTTGGGTTGTCCAATCCTTTTTAAATTTTGTTCAAAGAGAATGAGACTAAGAGAAGTTTAGGAGACTAAAAATAATCATTAGTTCATTGTTTAAAACTTTCATTTGTTTGACTATATTTTGCATTTGTTTGACTATATTTTGATATAAAGTTATATTACATGGTTCCAAAGTATATTTTGTCTTTTTTTGCTATGTATATTTAAAATGTTAAATTTTTTTAAGAAACAGCTGTATTCAATTAGGATTTTAAAAAATCTTTTTAATGAAAAAAGTCTTATGGTATTTAATCAATTTTTTTTAAGGGATAACAAAATTTAGTGGTACTCAATTAAGATTTTTTATAGTTTTAAAAAATATATGATATTTAAAATCATATCAATTTCGATGAATTATCTTGTGATCGGATTTTGATGAATTTTGAGTTTTATCTCTAAATACCAAATCCGTCAAACAATATAGTCCGACATCCTTGAGACTTTTCATTTTTCATCCCAGACTTTTTTTTGTTCTCATTCTCTCTTTCTTGAAGGTGGTATAACATTGATAGAGTAATTTCTTTATTCCAATTCTACACGTTTTTTTCTTTCTGTTTTTAGCTTATAACAAATATTTCTATTTTTATTTTTCTGGGTTATTGCTGTTAGGTTAACTGTTGATATTATTATATGTGATTTGTTCAATGGCAATAAGTTTCGGATCTCTCTTTTACATGTAATTGGTATTAAATATCATTTCAATCGGAATACCTTGTACACATGAGTAATATATATATATATATATATATATATAATCGCGATTATATATAACTGTTGTTACATGAGTCAAAAATATATATAGTCGCCGTTAACATATAATCGTTGCTTCATGAGAAAAAAAATATAGTTTTGTCACTATAGGTTGTGCACTCTCTAGGTAGCTTATGCAAGGAACGTCAATAATGTATGCTCGGGTAATGAGATTTGAAATATGAACTATGTATAATTCACGGCTTGGGGTGTCATTAGTAGTTGGGATGTACTTAATAACAGGTTGTGCACTGTTACATGGTTGTATTCATGCAACCTCTTTTGGACATCTCTCACGCACCTCCTTGATTGAATGTTTATTTTTTATTTTTTAACAAATAATTGAATGTTTATTAATGATATTTTCTTTGTTTCTAAAAAAATGTTGAGAAAGTTAGTTGTATGTTAGAGAAAGTTAGTTGTGTGCCGTGGTGGCATATTCATAATTTTTTTAATGGAGACAAAATAGTACATGATATTTTTACTGAACAAAAAATATTCAAACTTTTACAAAATTCACAATTTCATAATAAAAAAAATCAAAATATCTAAGTTTTTATAAATTTAAAAGAATAAAATGGATAAAATCAGTACCAATTTGTTTTCTCCTTTGTTTTTTACATTCTTATATTTAAAAAATTATTTTATGGAAATAATATTTATTTTTTATGGGGAAAAATATTCAAGTAAAAAAATTTAGTTAAGGGGAACAATTACCCCATAATTATTAACGTGCATTTGTCCCAGGTTATGTGAATTACCATTTTTTGTTAGTTTTAGTAATTGATTTTCTTATTTTTCTGTTAATTTTCCTATTAGTTTGGTATAATCGCTAGTCAAAAAATAAAATGGAAGATTCATAACAATAAAATAACTAAATAAAAGGCAAAGAGAAAGAAAGCTATGACTCCTGAACCACGGATGATATCAATGAGTTGTTAATGGGTTGGTTAGTAGACAAAATGTAGAAAGAATTATATTTCTTCATCTGAATCCTAAAATTATAAGAGGACAAAAAAAATAATTTATCCACAAAATTCAAATTTAAAATCTTATTTAAAAAAATTAAATTTAATATCATTCAATCTTAATAATTTATTGATAAAATGTTTTAAGATAAATAGTCATTTTTGTCTCTGAATATGTAATTTGCTGACAAATGCGTTCTTGAAAGATAAAAATACAAAATTTAGTCTCCAAAAATATAACAAGTGTGACAAATATATCCGACAGTTAACTTTCATTCGTCACCGTTAATAAAATAGTCTAGGTGACACTAAGAGACAAATTTGTCATTGAAATGATTATTAACGAGGCCATATCGAATTGTCATAGGGACATATTTGTCATATAATTTTTTTTACTTTCCGTCTTCCCAACCTGCTCACAAATGTGTCTCTGACAAATGAAAATACAAAATTTAGTCTCTGACAGTATAAAAAGTGTGACAAATATATCCGGATGGTAATAGTAGATTCTGACTAATTATTATAATTTGAAAAAATTTATATAGATTACGACAAATTTATTTTTAACAAACTCATAAATTAAATTGAGTCTAAAAGAAAAAAGAATATTAGTTTTATGAACTCGTAAATAACTTTTTTATACTCTAATGCTTGATGAAAGGTTTAAGTAAAAAAAAAATTATTGTAAAGCATTATATTTAAATTAGATCCATGAATAATTTTTAGGAAAAATTGCAATGAAACTTTTAATTTGTAAAAAATACTTACCTCCTTGAAATGATTTTTTTAGGTTATGATTTTTTAAATGATCAGTTAATAAAAAATAATTGTGTATGATATAAAAAAATAATTTAAAAATCAACAAACTTTTATTATAATTTGTAATTTGATGTCATTGCATATACTAATAGACATTCATATTTTATTATGAAAAATTTATAAAAAAAACAATTAAATAAATAGTTTTTACTAAACAAAAAAATGATTTTCTTATTTTTTTATAATAATTTTTTTTTTATGTTGATAACATTTATTCAAGAGTTAATAATTAAAAAATTGATTTTTTTTTTGTAGTTAAAGAAAAGTAAGAAGAATTCGTCACAATAATAAAAATTTACTTTCATTGATAATATTTTGTCGTAATCATTATAAATTTTTCAAAATTATTATAATTAGTTACAATCTACTATATCTGTCACATTTTTTATATTTTTGGGGACTAAATTTTGTATTTCAATATTTCAAGGACGTATTTGTCAACGAAGTGAAAGACGAAAAGTCAAAAAATATTATATAACAAATATGTTCACAATGAGAAATGACCACATTGACCATCATTTTAATTACAAATTCATCCATCTATACCACATATGTTATTTTATTATAAGTGATTTGGGACATAATTTTATATTTTTATTTTTTTAGGAATATATTTCTCAACAAATTATATATTTAAAAATAAAAGTAATTATTTATCCAATTTTTCTACTAAATACCGTTGTTATGTGCCCAAAAATGTAATTACTCTGAGGTCAAGAAAAAGTTATCCAGAGTCCAATACCTCCCTTTGACCGAAATTTCTATCTCAAGTCTGGACGGCATTTAAGCATGTGCGATTCGATATGTCAGGTATATATTACTGCAATGCACGCAATACTAGGGGCTATTCCTATTTAATTTGGGGTATGTACGCTTTATCATTATTAATTTCATACCACTTAAATTTTATTTTAAAAATAGTGCAAATTGCAGGAAATTATATTTATATTTTACAATACTACTAACGATTTTGCTGTAGTTTTTTTAATTAGTTTTAATAAATCGTGAACATATGTAAGGCTTGAATCGTGGTTACAGATGACTTACATTAAATACAGCCAGAGCTCCAAGAAATAAAAGAACCGTGGTACTGGTTTATACGTAGTCTCATCCAGAATTAAGATGCAACATGTTTTTTTAATTTTATAGTCATTTTAAAATATTTTATTGAATGAGATGAGACAATAGAAATAAATTTATAATATGATATTGATGTTTTATATTATATGAAAGTGAGTGTTACGAGTTTCTGAATATGAGAGGTAAATACAAAATTCTAGTAAGAGTAGTGAAGATAAAAATGATGAAAAACAATAAACTACGTGCGCTGATATATTTCCTTTTTCCCAAGATCTCGACCATGGCTACCTTTTGTTGAAGATGGCAACATGGCGGCAAAGATCTCGACTATGGAGTCCACTTCGGTGAGATTGGAGATGGCAGCGATCATGTAGCATAGATCGACCTTGGAGGATTTGCAACCATGGACAACGCTAACCAGTGCCTGGGGAAGAGAAAGGTGAGAAAGGGAAGTGGAGGGGAAGAAGAGAGAAAGAGAACTTGGATAGGGGAGGTTCTCTAAGTTTGGGGATTGGGATTGGCAGAAGAGGAAAGAGTGAGATTGGGAACGAGAATGAGAACTAATTGGTTTCTATTTAAAAAAAAAAAAAAACACTTCAATAATAGCATATGACCGTCTGCAATAATGAGTGCCTGCAATTTTATAGTTTGCTACAAAATTTGAATGTTTACCATTGTAGTGTTAGTGTAAAATTAGGCCAATATAACTGTGATTTTTTTCGGCCAATCCTCTGCCCTCCAACTTAGATATCATAAAATTGGGTATTTAAAATCTTATAAATTCACCCGTTGCTCATCATCCTATGTTGCATACCATTTTTCATTCTCTTTCCTTTTTAATTCTCATTAGATGCTCTCAATAATCATGATTCATATTTTCGAATGAGATCTGATGTAACTGGTATAAGGGATTTTTCACCATTGCATAAGTGCACTGTAGCAATTCGTATATTGACATACAAATTACCTATTGATAATATCGATGAATACGTTAGAATTGTTGAATGCATCGCAGTTCAATGTTTAGAAGTTTTTATAAAGAATGTAAATGAAATATTTAGGAATGAGTACCTAACAAGGCCAAACAACAACGATATCAATCACCTACTACAAATTGGAGAGACACGTGAATTTTTAGGTATAAAAACTTCGTACCCCATTGCCCAGAGGCTCTTCGCTATGCGAAGGTATGGGGGAGGGATGTTGTACGCAGCCTTACCCTTGCATATGCAAAGAGGCTGTTTCCGGATTCGAACCCATGACCAACCCGTGAATTTTTAGGTATGTTGAGTTTTATTGATTGCATGCATTGAGAATGAAAAACTTGCCTAGTTACATGGCAAGATCAATTTTGTAGAGTTGATCATTGCAAACTCACAATAATATTTGAAGTCATCACATCACAAAACTTGTGAATTTGACATGCATATTATGAAGTTACAGATTCAAATACTAACATTAATATGTTAAATCAATCACTTTTGTTTAATGACGTTTTGCAAGGTCGAGCTCCTCTACTACAATTTATAATAATGGAATCTCATATAATATGTGATACTATCTTGCAGATGACATTTATCCTGATTGGACCACTTTCGTGAAGATCATCCTCTTGCCACAAGGAGAGAAAATAAAGTTATTTTAAAGATGTCAAGAATTGGCAAGAAAATATTTGGAAAGAACATCTAATGTACGAAAATCTCGGTTTGCAATTGTATGTGGTCCATCACATAACTGATACATTGATATGATGAAAAATATTATATTAACATGTATTATATTACAAAACATTATTATTAAAGACGAACCAAATACATATAATGATAATGTTAATGTTAATTATGATTAGATAGAGTGAGAAATTTCAAAAGTTGACTTATCTTGTGGTGTGTCTCGTCTCGTAACTTTATTACATACCTACAAACAAGACGTTATATGTATATAAGAAAAATGCATTAACAATTTTAAGGAGACTGAGTATTTAGTAGAGCATACTTGAACACATTTTGGTGACAACAATGATGAAATTTAACTTTTCTTATTGAGTGTCAATATTTTGTATTTTATTGCTTATGAATGTAATATATTTTTCGTCAATTTAATTTTAAGTCATAAATAAGAAATTTAATTATCTATTTTTTTCTATCTTTGATATTAGTTATTTCATAATTATAATGTTTATAATTAATTATTTAAATTTAATTAAAAATAAAACATAAAATATATTTAACTAAAATTCATTGTAAGACTAAAAAAAATATCACAAGATTTAAAATTGGGATCTATCATTAAAATAAAAAATAAAAAAATATCTTAATATATATGTTACACTCTAAGACACATGAAAAAGTACTCTAAAATTTGAAAATAAAATTTAATATTAAAGATGCTCTTATACCTCTGAGCTTAACTGATTTTAAGAAGATATTCATGTTATCTCCATCCACACATTTGCCTGTAATCTCACACAGCAGAACCAGCCACTGAACCAGTAAAAAGCGGACTTAGAAAACCTTTTCATAAGCATGTACCACCCAGCTTGAACTGGAACTAACTAAACATGTCCCAACTCATCACATTGTTAATTGTATCAAAAAATTGTGGGGGTTGTGTTTATTTTGTAGAAATAAGTATTTATTTTTATTAATTTTTCACTAGATTTTAAAAACAAATAATCACTTTCTCAAAGTTAATATATCCTTACTAATCATGCGCTAACTCGATCATTCTCTGTGATCAGCACAACTGTAGGATTTCTGATAGTACTTGTCTACATTCACGGTTTTTTCTTATATTAAAAATACTGTAATAAACTCATCAAATTATCAATGATAAGATAAACACGTAGTTAGAGAAAAGGAAGGCCCCACTACTTAGTTAATGGATAGCTAAAGTAAAAAAGGAAGCATCTACTATCTACAGAACCCGAGTTCAGGGTTCAACGTACAATTTCCCTTTGGAATTGCCTAGTTTATCTATTTTTTAATCACACCTAATCCATTAAATACTGTTCAAAACTCTGATCTAATTCTCATCATCCACTTGATCATTATTATCATTATATTAATAATAATATAAACTCGATGCAGTTCTTCACTCTGTTTGAACCATTTGCGGTCCACTAACTATCTCGAACCTATCCAACGCCACATAGCACCTTCCTCCACCTGCATTCATAACGAGACCTTGCCATATTCAACTGTCTGAGGAGTAATAGTTATAGCAAATAAGACAAGCAAATAAAAAGACCACTTAACTCTTAAAGCTGTATTATTTCATATAAATATAGAAAAAGTATAAACATACCCATACATATCTTCAAGGCTGCCATAAAATAAAAGAAAGTGAAAAAAGAAAAAGAAAAGCAAGGTACTTTTTTTCCCCTAGATTAAAGACGAGTCTCTCAACTCATTACATTAAAAATTAATCTTACTTCTAATATGTGTGATTAAACAATAGGAATTAAACATGAACTCTTAATCTCTCAGTCTCCTATACTTGAGCACAATGAAATCTTACACCCCTAACACTACTTTATAAATTATATGGTACCTAGCAATGATACAATGTTCGCGCAGAGAAAAGCAAACAATGTCTGGGGAGACCACATATTTACTGTCCCCTGGCTCCAAGTGATCAATGGTCCCTCTATATTTTTTCTTCTTCTATATTAATATCACTATCTAGTTTCTCCCCACCCCCCACACAACACGCTCACAACAACTTCAAAATGAGCATTCACTTCTTCTTCTGCTTCTTGTCGCTCTCATCTTTCCATGTAAGAACCAAACACAACCCCCACAATTTTCTCTCTATAAATTAATTGCATAATAGTTATACTAATAATCTTGATTACCACATTGCATTGCTTGTTTGAGTTGTTTCTTTCATTCTAATGATATGTTCTATAAATGCAGGTTTCTCTAGCAATTAAGGGAATGCCTGTGTCTCAGTCTCAGTCTCAACCTCAAACAACACTTGAACTCATAAACCCATTCAGCCCCAAAGCCTCACTCATTCGCTATTGGAACACTCGCGTTTCCAATAACCTTCCAATCCCTCACCTTCTTCTCTCAAAAGCTTCAACTCTCACACCACACCATTACGCTATTCTCAGCAAACTTCTGAACCAAAAACCTAAACCTAATGAAAACCTTCACCACTCTCTCTGCTCCTCACCGAACTTACTTTGTTCCTTCGACGACACACCGTTCGCTCAAACACACAAAAACGACGACGGGAACTTCGCCGTTTACAGCAACAAGCGCTTCGCCAACTACGGATCCTCCCGAGTCGGCGGAGTCGACTCGTTCAAGAACTACTCCAACGGCCTAAACGCGAACAACGACGCGTTCCGGCGGTACAGCGCCGCCTCCACACGCCGCGGCGAGCAGTTCAAGAACTACGCCGACAACGGCAACGTCGCCAACACGAACTTCTCCAGCTACGGCTCCACCGCGAATCAAGCCTCCGCCGAGTTCAGCAACTACGACAAAACGGTGAACGTTCCGAATCTCGGATTCACCACCTACGACTCCGGCGCAAGTAATCACAAACTCTCATTCTCTAGCTACGGGAACGAAACGAACTCTGGATCGCAAACTTTCACGAGCTACGGAAAACGCGTTCGCGGCGGAACGAGCGAGTTCGCGAACTACGCCGACGACGCGAACATTCTGCAGTCGGAGTTCAGCAGCTACGGAGACTTGACCACCGGAGCGAGCAACGACTCCTTCAAGTTCTACAGCTTCAACGGCAACAATCCGCGACACGTTTTCAAAAGCTACGGCGACGGATCCGCCGCCGGAGTTGACAGTTTCATCAGCTACCGGAATCGCGCCAACGTCGGCGACGACTCGTTCCAGAGCTACGCGGTGAGGTCGAAGTCCGGCGCCGCCACGTTCGCGAACTACGGCATGTCGTTTAACGTCGGAAACGACAGTTTCACTGAGTACGGAAAGGGAGCAATGGGGAAAACGTCTTTCGGTTTTAAATCATATGGGTTAGGCCGCGCGTTTAAGGTTTACAACAAAGACGGCGCGTCGTTTTCGGAGTATCGAAATTTCAGCGCAGCCAGGGGCAAAGTTGTAAATAAGTGGGTGGAGCCGGGTAAGTTTTTTAGAGAATCTATGGTAAAAGAAGGAAACGTGATTCCAATGCCTGATATTAAAGATAAAATGCCTGCAAGGTCGTTTTTACCCCTGGCGATCGCGTCGAAATTACCGTTCTCGTCTTCAAGGATTAATGAAATGAGGGAAGTGTTCCACACGCGGGAGGGGTCTTCTACAGAGCGCGTGATGGTAAAAGCGCTGAAAGAGTGCGAGAGGGCGCCGAGTAAAGGCGAGACAAAACGGTGCGTTTCATCCGCGGAAGAAATGATAGGGTTTGCGGTTTCGGTTCTGGGTCCCAATGTTGCGGTTCGGAGCACCGAGAATTTGAACGGGTCTGGATCGAGTGTGATGATTGGGAAGGTTCACTCAATCGACGGTGGAAAAGTGACCAAGTCAGTGTCGTGTCATCAGAGCTTGTACCCTTACTTACTGTATTATTGCCACAGTGTACCCAAAGTGAGAGTTTACGAAGCTGAAATTCTTGACGTGGACACTCTGGAGAAGATCAATCATGGGGTTGCCATCTGTCACCTTGACACGTCAGCATGGGGCCCACAACATGGGGCGTTCTTGGCGTTGGGGTTTGGCCCTGGGAAAATTGAAGTGTGCCATTGGATATTCGAGAACGACTTGACGTGGACCACTGCCAGTTGAGGAGAGAATGAGAATCTCTTCTTTGGCTTTTCTTTCAGTTAGTTACTACTACTTACTACTATATCAAAATCAAAATTCAAAACAATTTGGATAATTTAATATTGTCATATTTTGGAATTCTATTTATAATTTTCAGCTTGTGTCATTTTGTAGAGGTTTTGAGAAATTCAAATGCTTGTGTGGTTGTTAATTGCTATTAATTATATTCTGTTCATTTTAGTCTATTTTAAATATGGAAAGACGAGAAGGCTGAAGGTGTGCATTCAGGTGGCAGAATGGGGAGGACAAGGGAATATAAGTTACACGAATGTTAAGAAATGTTTGTTTGCCGAATTGAGCCATTGTGGGATGACACATTTGAGAAGTATATATTCTGGTGTAGTAGTGATGGGATGGAGGCATGGTTGTGTTTTGATTGGTTGTTGTGCACAGTTGCACACCGTGTCTTGGCTAGGGAGCCTATTAATGCCATTATACTACTTCCTTCAATATGACTCATTTTGCTGTGTCAGTGAAATCACTGTAGGGTGAACGTGAAGAGGAGCATAAGGAGGAATATGGTGAATGAATGAAGTGCGCGCATGTTGAGAGGTGGAGTCATTGTGCGGTCTAAAGTGAGAGCAAAAAACAGCATGCAAAATATTGCAGCTTTAAGTGCAAGCAAAGAAAAGAAATATGGACCATGATCAATGGCTCAAAAGCACGATTACAAAGCAATAGCATAGCTTATGATAGGTTAGTGGGTGGTGCATGACATAGGCAGGGGACACTATCAGACAATGAGGACCCACCATCATCACTTCTTGCATTGCCCTTTAACCCTTTTACACTTCTGGAATGGTCTAATATCATACTATATCATGTCCGAGAGAAAGTGAGAAACCATGTCACGGCTTGATCATCATCTACTTCAATTAACTCCTTACTATATATGGCTGCAATTTAAACGTGAAAGCTCGATGAGAATGATTCATGTAATTGGTAAGCATTATTCTAATTGGCTAAGACTACTTGGTGTTTATTTATTAAAGCATAGTTTTTTTTTAGTTTTCTATTAGAGCTTTATTCACGAATTAAATTAATATTGCGTGGACTTACATTGCGTGGACAGTGGACTGTTTCACGTCTTTACACAATTGCACTAACTTATATATATACTATTTATTTAATATCAAATTTCAAGAGTAATATGGATGTATAAAAAAAATTCAAGAGTAATATTTTATATATAGATCATTATAATTCTTTCATAAAATTGTACTATTTTTATCATTAAAGATTTCACCCTCAATCTTAAGTCATTTGTATAAATATAAAATTTTATTTTTATTATGATTTTAATTTTCATTTTGACATGAAAGTATTTATTTGTTTGTAATAAAACTATCCCTCAAGCATATTTATCTATTTGTCATGATTATGATGCATGCAATTTTTTTCATTTAAATGTGTAGTATGCTGAATTGGCTTCCGAGGTTTGTGATGGACATGGTAAAATTTCAGTGGCAGATTACAAAGTGTCTGAGGTTTATCTATTTCTCAAGCTCTCTTGTTTGTTCATGGACATGTGCCCTGGATCCATTTCCCCTTTCTTTTATGAGATGTGTGTTGTAAGCTATATTTCTAATTTTTTTTATTGCCTGTGGAAGATTGGTTTTCATATATATACACTCCCTTATGATAGTTTGAGATGTCATTTTTCGATCATATGGGTTCAAATGCAAAATTGCCTCTTTTGCATATGTAAATTATTACATTTTTTCACATTTTCTTTTCGTAGAGATGTTTATGGTAAAATTTATCCCAAAACATGACCATATTTTCCTTAATTTAATTTGTTTCTAAAAAACAACAAAAATTTACTAAATAAAGAAAAATAATTGTAAAGGAATAGGTACTACAAGAATACCAGAAGTTTGTCTGTTAGGGGAGTGGGGTATTGAATATATACAAAAAAAAATACTTTTTTTTTTAAATGACATTTTAAGATGGCTTTTAGGTTAAAATTATCTTAAAATCTTTAATTTAATATTTAATATTTTTTTAAAAGACATATAAGATGGTTCTTTAAAAAACTATTTTAGAATGTGTTTTCTAAGACGGTTTTTGAGACAATCGTTTTAGAATTTTCAAATTTTTAAGTTTTTTATTATTTAAAAAAAATATTATAAGATTGTTATCTAAAAAATTATTTTAAAAAGTCTATCCTTTTAAGACGATTTTTAGTTAAGAATCATTTTAGAAAGATACTTTTTTTAATGGATTTTTATTAAACCGTCCTTAAAAGTAAAAATTTCCTACAATATTAATTACAACGACGATTAATAACCGACACAGAATTATTTTTTTAACCAACTTAAAATGACCTTTTTGGGGTGTGTCATTCTTCTGGTCCTTAGAACCCACATGTCCACCACCTCAGCCCTCCTTATGCTTTATTGTAAGAGTATCTTTTGTTTATGTTTTATGGGAGGAGTGTTCATTTTTTTTAAGTAGTGTGATATTTATCATGATTTTATAGTTAAGTTAATTATTTTTTATTTAAATATTAATAAATATGAAATATGTAGTTAAGTTACTTTAATAAATTATCATATTTTATATATTTTATTTTATAATGATAATCTCATGAAAAATTGATAATCAATATGTTTAATTTTAAAAAATACATATACTTATAAATTTCATTTACAATGAATTATTTATAATAAATTATAAATTGATATTAATTTTTTTAAAAAAAATTATAATACACAAGTTCAATGAATTTTAATTTAAATAATTATAAATTTACATATATTGTTTTTTTATTGAATTTATACATTTTATATAAATATTGCATCAATATTATTACTTAGAGAAAAAATAACTTATTTAAATCTTGATAGACTTATATATGTTTGAAGAAAATATCTATTCAATTAAAAATATAATCAATTTTTTAATTAATTTTAATATAATTATATTTAATGTGATACTATTGGTTCATAAATCTCTAATGGAATCATGACATCTACCCACACCACTAACCGATATGGAGAGAAAATGAAGAGGAAAAAAATATTAAAAATGACAATTTTATTTATTTTTATATATAATTTTTAAATAATACTACATACTAAGTACAAATTTAAAATTTTATAATTTAATGAAATATGGGCATCAAGTGGATATAAAATGTAGTTGCTTATGTGTGACTTGCTTAGTTATTGTTAGACTAAAAAAATTCAATAACATTATTGTACTTTACTGTTTTTATTAATTTAAGAAATTCCAAGACATGTCACATAATTCACTGTCTTATTAAATTTAATGGAGACACTTAATATTTTATCTTCCGAATGCGTGTACAACTTTTCAACTTGTGTATATAATAACAATACTGTATACCATTCGCTTCTCTTATTTTCCCTGAATATGTACCATTTTTTTAACATAGGGTTCATCTAATTTCCTATGATGATAAATAAGTTAGGTACGCGAGTATAATGTCAAGCAAATAATAGTATTAATGTATCGTTACCCCTCAAGAATGTCCAAAATTTTAATTTTGTCAAAATTATTGATTTATTTCTTCTTTTTTTGTAAAGGTCAACACTATTGTTTACTTGTTCTTTATACTAAATTTTTATGTTTTTATAATTTAAGAATAGAGTTACTTGAAATTAATGATATGTTTAGTCTTTGTTTTGGAACAATAAGATATATTTAGTGAAAATAACTTATATGCTTGTTAGAGGTTGAAAAACAAACCAAAAGTTAAAATAAATTTTAACTAGAAGTTATTGAGATAGTTTATTAAATTAGAAAATTTCTTATTAAATTAATTGTCAGAAATTTTGTAATATTATAAATAAAAAAGTTATATAAAAGGATATACAAAATATTATCATTTTTAGGTAAAAACATTGTTGCTTACTAAATGGAAAAGTGTTTCATTACACAAAAAAATGGAAAAATATTTGAATTATCTTTAGTAACATAGTTTTTGTCTAACAAAAATTATTAGTATAAACTTTGAAGGGTCCTTACTAATAACATGGTGGTGTGTATATGTGTGAGTGAATATTAGTATAGACTTTTGAAGGTGGATACTAAGAATATGGTGTGTGTGTGCTCTGACATAATTTCTATGGTAACATCCTATGTTTTTGTTAATATTATTAAAGAAAAGGCTTAGAGTGTGTTTAGATGAAGAAATTTAAAATGTTAGAGAAATTTAAAATTTTAAGAATTTCAAATACTTCAATTGAAATTCTTTTATTTTCAAAATTTTGTGTTTGGATAAAAAAATTAAAATTATGAGGATGAAAAAAAAAAGAAAAGATATGATTGATGTGCTAGTTATACGTGTTCTCTATGCTCACACCGGATCGGTATTTTAGGAGCTCAGACGGTGTTTCTTGAAGAAGACTATAAGAAGAGAATTTCAATTTCTTATCTTTTAGAAGGAAATTGAAATTTTAGATTTTTAGTTGTTTAAAATTATGTTTTAAAATTCCAAAATTTTAAATTCTTCATAAAAAGCATCCAAACAATAAATTCTAAATTACAGAAATTCAAATTCTCTGACAAATTACTTTCCTCAGTTAAAATTCTCTATCCAAATGCACTCTTAGTGTAATTTTGATTTCTTTATTTTGTTCAATATGTAATTTTTGTCCTTTTATTTTAAAATAAAGATACTTGATCCTTCTGTTTAACAAAAAAATCCATGATTTTAGTTCACATATTTAAAAATAGAAATATTTAATTCTTTTAATTTAGAAAATTCACAATTTTAATTCCTATGTTTTTAAAAAATATTCAATTTTGGTTCAATCTCATTTTATCTACATTTTATTTCTTTTATTTCTTATATTATAATGAATTAAATCATGTTTGTACGATACCTTAAATGAATATGTTAATTCTAATATTCAACTGCATCAAAATAAAAGAAATAAAACGTAGGTAAATTGAGAATTTGATTAAAATTATAAATTTTATAAAATAAGAAGATCAAATATCTCTATTTTGAGATAAAATACTAAAATCATTGATTTTTTTTAATCAAGGGACTAAATATTTGTATTATAAAATGCGTGAACCAAAATTACGGATTGAGCAAAATATGAGGACCAAAATTTCATTTAAGCCTAATGAAAATTAATCTAATATGGTAAAACATTGATAAATGGAAATTGTGTTTAGTTACATGTTTATATGATTTTTTAATATAAAATCAAATTTTCTTTTATAGAAAAGTGCATTTTTTAATAATTTTTGTTTCAAGTTTTCTTAATTAATTTTTAACTCTTCTTATTTTATGTTCAAAGATAAAAAACAATAAAGTATTTCTGGTTTTCACAACAAAACATAAAATGTGCAATAACAAAAACATGAAAGTATTTTCCTAATGATATATAACGACCATCATTTTACCATTTAATAATCATCATTTCACGAATTTTATTAGTTAAGTTTTTTGTGCACATTTTATCAACATCTTTTTCAATTTTGTTAGGTCTAAAAGACCACTTTTTATATCTACCTTGAATTCTAATAATTAACAATAAGTATAAATTATTGATTTTTAATGAGTTTATAACAAGTGGACATGATCGATGTTATTAAAGAATTTAAATATAATCTACATGTATCCTCCACATTCAAAGAGGATAGTGTTCCATTAAATATTAACTAGCATCCAACGCGCTAAAATCAAGAGTGTCCATTCATGATAAAAACTAGAGTTATACATTGTATATTGTTACCACAAACGTCCAATCAATATGAGACTTGTACACTCGTTTAATATGATCAATGCAATTTGAAAAGGCCATGATAACCTTAAAGGAAAGTGCATATATTCTCTCTCTCTCATTTTGTCTCTCTTTATTTGAATTATTAACATTTGAATTTAAGAAAATGACAAAATAGAAAGAAAAAAAAATAGAAGGTCTTCATAGAATATTTGTCATGAGTTGATTTCAACGAGGACAAAGAGCACATGGTGTTGTCTGTACTTCTACACATATTCTCACAAATAAGCAAATGCCACATAGCTTCATCTTCCATTATGAAACAACGATCTTTTCAAGGTATCAACACTGATTCCATAACGGATCTTTCATGGAAGTCTATTAAAAAAGTCTTTACCGATAAAGAAGTAGATGAAAACATTACGAGAAAATGAGAATATCTCAAAAGCAAAACTCGACTAAAATCACTGGACCGACTGATTTAAAGCTTTCATTTGTTTATCATTTGTTAAGCAAAATTATCTTGTATTTAAGTTTTATTGTTTATTCACTCCTTGATTAATATTGAATACTTGTATTCATTCAAACTATTGTTTGTGAAAACTAGAAGTGATTTAGCCTTAAATAATACTTGGGTTTTCTAGATTTAGGGAGAATATAAAACAGTGCTAGAAGTGGTATCAAGAATACTTGTATAGCTAGAAGTGACAAGTTATAATACTTGTTTTGTAATCAAGTTTTGATTAATGAAACTCTTTACTATTGTGTAAAGGAGAATTAAACATAACTAAGGTTGAGTGAATTAATATAAATTAAGTGTTTCTATTTTTCTCCTTAATGGTTAATTAAACATTCTCTTAACACTATTTGTCATTCTTTTCATACCAAGTATTTACTTGAAAAATTATCTTAAGAACTCTATCTTGTTTGGCCACTGGACGATCATGCTTGACTTTACTAAAACTTGTTTTCTTTTCAATGGATGACATACCATACATATACATGTCTGTCTATATCTGTGTTAAAAACAGAAAAAAGTTATTATCTTTGATTAACATATTATTCAACCCCTTTTAATGTGATGGTTATTATTTCAGTTGACATTAGAGTTTAGCCTTAAAGATTGAGTATCAAACAATATTAAGGAAAAGATCAATATGTGTAATTTCGCTTGAATGATTTGTAAGGGAATTTTATCTTCTCTGATCCATTCAACACACATAATTTCTTTTTCGTGGATATGCCATGTAATTTGCAAGAGAGATAAAATCACTAATTTACAATACCTAATGACTCAATTTGTAGAATTGGAACCTAAGAACTAAAATGGCATAATAGCTTATAGATAAAAAATATAATTGAAAGTAGTTTTTTTAGTCTTTATATTTTATATTTTAATTTTCTTTTAGTCCCTATAGTTTAAAGTGTTCTTTTCAGTTCTTATAATTTGTATTTTAATTATATTTTAATTCTTACTACAAAAAAATATACAAAAATAATTTGCTACAAATTAATTATAAATCATTAACTATTTTTTATTACAAATTATCTTACTATAAATTAATTACGAATTACTTGCTAATATTTTTATAATTAATTGTAATTGATTTATATTTTGATAATAACAACTAAAAAGAAATTAAAATATAAACTATAAGGACTAAAAATATTAATTTCAAATTATAAGAACTAAAAGAAAATTAAAATACAAATTATAAGAATTAAAAAAATCAATTTCAAAATTACAAGGATCAAGAGAATTAAAATATAAATTATATAAACTAAAAAAATTACTTTTAAATTATAACGATTAAAAAGATAAGAATAATGAAAGCATAAAAACTAAATGACTAATTTAAAGTAACAATTAGTCTTTTGCCCATGCCGACGCTTGGGCTCATACTCCTATTTCAATATTACCAACACATGTGCAAAGTTCAATGTATGATAATAATGTTGACCTATGTTTAGAAAAAAGCAACAAAAAGTAAGAACACAAACAAACATAATACTATTGTACATTGTTGGATGGTGTTGTTGTAGCAATGAAAGAGAGGCTACACAATAAAGAGAGATAAATGAGTTGATTAGATTTTTGGATACAATTATTGATCATTTAATAATCAGAAGTATGACGATAGTATTGTATCCAACAATATACACCTGATAAGTAGACATTTAAAATCAATTTACTTTAGTGAAGGTGATATAATAAGAAACATTCAATAGTTGCCTTGGTCATCTGATGTTGCAATGCAACATAAAGAAATAAATGTAATATATATTGAAATTTTGTAAATTAAATATTGACTTGTTGGAAATGATATCTAAGGAAAATGTATTAGGTTGAGAATGTAGGACTTGTAAGTGTAACAATTTGGTAAGCATACCTGTTTATAAGTTTGCAAATACTTCTTTGTATACCACATTAATGGTAGTATTTTTTGCAATGCCTTGTTTATCATGAATAAGAATACATAGTCCTTTTTTACTTTGCACTCGTGAAAGTGCAACATATAGTTGGCCATGACAAAATATCGGGTTTCGCAAATATAATCCAACATGTGCCAAGGACTGTCCTTGAGACTTGTTTATAGTCATTGCAAATGAAATGATGAATGGAAACTGTCTTCTAATTAATTTGAATGGCCATGGAGAATCAGAAGGACACATATTCATTCTTGGTATGTATGTCCTATGACCTACATTCGGTCCAGTTATTACCTCTGCTTCAACTACATTGGTTCCAAGTTTGGTGACAATTAGCCGAGTTCCATTACATAAACCATCTTCCTGGTCCAAATTTCGGAGTAGTATGATGGGAGTACCAATCTTGATTCTTAGCTTGTGATTAGGTATCCCTGATGTTTTCAAGGTCTTAAGAAACTCAGGTGTTAGTACTCCAAAAGTATGATTGAGTAGTTCATCAGATTTGTCAACACTATCAGCACTACAATACTCTTTCTCGTCACCGGGAAACAAAGACAGGACATAATCATTTATTTTGTCTACAACATCTTTTGTAGAGGCTAGGATAACTCTCTTTTGCAAGAAATCTGTGTTGTTGTAGTTTTGTAATAAATCTGGATATGTTGCATCAACAATTGCTTGGATAAGATCCTTAAAATCCATTATAAGAAACTCATCTGGGATGGTGATTTCGCAATGTCCATCGTTAGGTTGGCCAAGTTTGCCATCACCTATGTCTAGTAACCAATCAGAAAACTGTTTGAGTTCATCAGTGCTGCTATGGTTAGAAGGATTGGATTGTAAGCACATATTTTTTTTGTCAATTTTAGAATTTGACAATGATCCCAAATGTATGATGCATTTAGAGATGCATGGACAATATCAGAGCGATTACCTCTTGGAACAACAGGTAGTATTTGTCGAAAATCACCACCAAAAACAATAACCTTTCCCCCAAAAGGTCTGTTGTTGTGCATGATGTCTTTTAAGCTTTTGTCAACTGCCTCAAAACTAAATTTTTGACACATTGGAGCTTCGTCCCAAATTATTAATTTTTTCCTCTGCAACAATTCAGCCAAGTCACTCCCCTGATGAATATTGCATGTTGAATTTTGTGTTGTAGACATAGGTATGGCAAACTTAAAATGTGTTGTTCTACCTCCGGGTAGTAATAATGAAGCAATCCCACTGGAAGCAACAGTTAAAACAATGCCTCCATTGGACCGCACAACAGATGATAAAGTTTTCCACATAAATGTCTTGCCGGTCCCACCATATCCATAGAGAAAATAAACTCCCCCTAATTGACTTGCAGCAACCCACATAATATTATCAAAAATAGAAGCCTGCTCATCTGAAATTAGTAATGTATAAATCATAATTAATAGTAAGGATTGCTGGGAATGAATATTTTCTAAGTTAAAACTCAAATGGGGTGTACGTACCTGTCATTGAGTGATATCATCTGTTAAATTCAGCAACCAAAACTTCCTTGTCATAAGCCATTTCATTGTAGATGAGCTTATTTTGGTGTGGGTTGGCAGCATAGCCTATTGGGTATGACATTGAAGGGAAATCTCGTAGACTTTTCCTATTGGCTTGTAGCATGTTTTCAATTTTAGTCAAACAAAGATGCATTGTTTCTTTGTTAGTGAGTTGAATGCCTATGAATAGTCAAATAATCACATTGTTAGCAAGTACGTTGTTTACTATGAATGGTATATAGTTATTTAGGATTTACAAAATTACCTTGACTTCTATGATTAAATATAATATCATCTGTCATTCATTGCCAAGTTTGTTCCCACACATATTCTGGTCTCTCCATTGTATTTATAAATAACAGGTTGACAAATAACTTTCGAAGGAAGTGTGGAGTTCCCCAAGTGTTAGCCTCTCGTAAAACACCAAAAAAATCTTGATCACTTCCTAGGAAATCTTTTGCAAAGCATGCTTCTCTAAAAATATGGTAGATGACATTGTCTACTATTCTGATATCTTTGTAAGATTGTGAGCCTTTAGCGGAGGAAAGCATCATCCTCATGTAAAACAACTCTCCAGTTGAAGGGGGTACCTATATCAGCCTCTCTATTGTATTTCCTTGTTTTCTTGGTTGCCAGCATCTCTTGTGTGCAACATAAATGAATTTGGACACATATTCAGCATAAGTAAAATCCCTTCCATCATGGTATATTTTATTTTAATGCATCCAAGTTGTAAACATTGATTCTTTGATGGTACTCTTAGATAGTACTGTCCCAATTTGTTGGATGTCTGTCCTGTAAACTGGCTGTTGATTTTCAAGGTGGAAATAGAGACGCTCAACTGCTAGTGCACGTCCATGCATAGGGAATGAAAAAATCTTCCAACATGTTTTAGGGGGCGAGACTTACCTAGGGGATGATTAGTAAAACATAAACACATAAGAAGTAGGTCAATTAATGTAATAATAAGGGGTGTGTTGTGTATAGGTGAATGTTATGCATTTAATGAACATATGGTTGATATTATAATTTATACCGAGTAATGTTGAAGTTGAAAGATGAAGACAAAAATGTCCTGAATTAAATATAATAATTTATACCCTTTCAGAGAACACCATAATATATGAGATAAAGACAAAAACACAAAAATGTGGAAATTGAACATATAAAAAGAAAAAGAAGACTATCCAGACAATGAAAAACATAAACGAAGGGTGTGTTGTGTGTAGATGAATGTTATGCATTTAAGGAAGACATGTTTGACACATACCAACAATCAAGATACTGTTTAATTTTATCGTCAACTTGATGTTGTCTGCCGTTTTAGTTCTACATTTAGTTCTGCACATTAACAATAGATGTTGTAATTCGATCAGAACCTTTGTTGATGTACTTAAACATGTATTTGATGGATGTGCTCTAATTGCACCATTCGACATTCAGGTGTGTCCTGTATTTGAGTAGCAATTGTGGACTATATGGTATAACAAAGCGATTATCGAGTTCAATACCATGCTTTTGATCTGTACGCCCGTTATTTGTTCTCCTGTATACTGGAAATCCATCTTGGTCTACAATTATGGCTTTGTTGAATTTCTTATGGAAAAATCTAATACACTTCCCATCGACCATACATGGTGTACTTCTATTTGGGAGTCCACATGGACCGTGAATCATATGTTTGGAGACAATTTCATACAATTTTGGATCTGTGTACTTATTTGGTATCTCTGTAGAAATTATTTTATCAATGTCTTCTGGATTTGGATACTTGTTTGCAGGTTGCAAAAATATTAAAATATGAGCATGAGGCAATCCTCTTTTTTGCCACTCAATAGTGTAAATAACTGCAGTGAACGTAAAATATTAGTAGCCACATTAATAATGAATAATTGTAATTATAGTTTAACATCGCAATTGTAAGAACACATTGATTGAAATGGTAATTACTTACATCCCAGAATGGGACCAAAGAGATGTCCATGTTTGAGATCATTCATCAATTGATTTAACTTCATTTTAAATATCTGGAGACAACATCAGGGCAGTCATGAGGTGTGAGATTGGATTTCCTAACCTTTCTTTGTATTTCAGGCCATGCTAGATTACACGTTAATGTCAAAAATAGGCATGGAAATCCGATATGGCCACAAATTGTCATGCCATCAAAATACAATTGTTCCATATACCTCTGACTACCAACAAAGGAGCTGGGTAGTATAACTCGCTTACCTTTTTCGTTGCCAAGTGTTTCAGGGGCATTATTACAGGCATTCAAATTGATGTATTTGTCAACTCTGAGTTGTTGTTGATGTTGCCTAACATAATTTAGTTTTTGTGACTCAATCATACAATAATCATCAACAATCCATTGCTGAAACAATATCATTGCATGCAGTATTGTTTGAGCTTCGTTGTTCCTTGATTGCAGTCCATAACAAAAATATTCACGCATGATAACCTTTTTTCTCTTTGCTGCATGGATATTTGGATGATCCTTATGAGGAATATCTGGCCTATAGCCATCTTCCCCTCTAGGGTACAACAGGGGATATTGCAAAGGCAAATATGCATGATGAAGTTCATTGATTCTTTTCAACAATCATGTTTGCATTTCTATTATGATATCCATGTGGTTACTTGTGTGCTCGTCACCAACAATCAAAGCAGCAACTTCAGCAGTATTTGGCAAATTGTATAATCTTCCATCTGACTGCCTATCATAAATGAGTTTAAGCTTTAGGTTAGAGACTATTGAAGATTGTAGTTTATCACTCGCCATTCTAAACTTCTGCGCATAATGGTTGTTGTTCTTTAGCATATTCTTGATGGCAATGATAATGTCTTCATTAAGAACATGTTTGTTGTTGTACATTGATGAAGGAGAAAAAACAAGTGGTGATGGTATACATTGTTAAAAGATAATTTAAAAATATGTAATGTAACATTTATTGGTTGGATTGTAACTGTCGCAACCTATCCTTTTGCGGGCGAGCGAGGGGAGTCTCATGGGTGCGTCTTCCAAAGGAGGAAAATGCGCGGAGTCGCCACCAAAGTTTATTTGTGGAAAACGTCGGAAAAACCGAAGGAAACCGGTCATGAAGAATATTCCAGATTCGGGAGTTGTATTTACGTTTGAGGAAGGTATTAGCACCTCTCACGTTTTTCCCAAAGGACAACAGCCTTAATTTTAGAATTGTGTAATTGTGTACCTAAACTTTTATTTTTTTTTATTTTTGAGGTCGACAAAAGCGGAGCTCTTGCTCCTACGTACCCTCCATCGAAGAGGAAATCAGACCTATGTAGTTCTTTCTAAATGGCGAATCAAATGATTCTTTTTACTTGGAAGGTGGTCCTTTTAAGGCGTTGGACCTTAAAATGATCCATTTTTACTTGGTGAAAAAAACTGAGGTATCGAACATTAAAATCCTTTTTAGTGATTTTTTGCGGACGAACTTGACTTTGCCAGTTGATTTTAGCCATAGTTTCACTTTAGTTATTAGTCAATTCAATTAAGAAAGAGAAATTACAAAGAGAAACGTCCGATTGATTTTTTTGGTTTATTTTACTAAAAGATATTTTTTGATTATTATATTATTTTTTTACCTCTTTTGAGTTTCCAACGTGGTTACGGCATGACCGAACGGTCGGATTTCATTTTAACAGAAATTAACGGATATTACAAATCAAATGATCGGTGAAAATTTATTTTACTTTTTGATTAGACGAGAAAATGACTTAAGTAAATGACTAAAGCACGTCAAAAGGGGGTACGGAAAGTAAATGAAACGAGAATAAAAGTACGCGAAACAAATGGGGACCACCAAGGATACATAGAATGAATTGAAAAGTTCGATTTCGGGAACTTACTGAATGAAGATCGAAGAACGACGAAGAACGAACGATGAACGACGAAGAACGGTTGAAAATCTTCGCGAAATCACCCATGGAAACGTTACGGAAGCGCCTCGGCTTGGATTTTCTTCACAGAAACAATTTTCCTCACTAATTTTAAGTGATTACGAAGTACCAGAAGGGCTGCACCCCTTTCTCCTCCACTCCTCCCCCTATTTATAGGAAAATAGGGGAGGAGCTTGCCACCCAGCTTGCCCAGGCGAGCCAGGTTGCTTCCTCCAGAAGCAACCGCCTTCTGGAGGAACATCCTGGAAGGCCCAAGTGGGCCTGGTTGCTATTTGCACCCCTTTTTTTACTAACTACACCCCTTTGCTTTTTTTGGTGATTCTTTTTCCGTAACGTTACGAAAATTTACGAATTTTGTAATGATACTTGTTTTCTTTCCGTAAGGTTACAGAACCTTACGGGTCATGTAATTCCTCCTTTTTTAGCTTTCAGAATGTTACGGAAACTCACGGATTGCATAACAATGCTTCCTTTTGATTTACGGCATGCTACGGAATTTCACGGATTGCGTAACAATGCTTCCTTTTGATTTTCGGCATGTCTCAGAACTTCACGTATTGTGCAACAAAAGGCGCCAAGTACCTCGAAGCGGTCAACCAAAGGTTGCATGCCATCAAACAATAGTCCCCGGACGAAATTAGGGTATGACAGTAACACTTACGGGTTTTGTGAAAGCTTGTCGTTAACTTCGTTGTCTATATCATAAATATATAGTAGTGCAAACTTTGGTGACTTATTTGCCAAAAGTAGGAGGCTTCCAATAAGATGATGACCTTGACCATGTAGGCGGAATGTAAGAGGCCCTCTTCCTGTATTATACCTTGTGTCAAGTTGGAGACTGGGTGATGTGAATGCAAACATTACATCATATGATCGAATGTTTTGCTGGAAGTTCTTAGCTTGAGAGTCGTTAGTATCAAAGAGTAGTTGCCTCAACGGTTGTGGAGCATCTTGTAACACAGGCAGTTGTATTTTTCCATCACCACAACATAATGCAAACTTTGGGTTTTTGGTTTGTTTGTCTTTGTTAATCCTCTCATCATACCACATCATAGCTTTACAGTGTCTGCATTGCCAAACTGGATCTCCAACATCTTTGTAACCTATACGTGTACATTAATGTGTAAGTTTACATTCAACCATCAATCAAAAGGAATTAGAGAAAACACCATCAAAGTGGAAAGTTGATGCCTAAACCTGTATTTTGATTTTCATATGGTGTGTCCACATTCCCATTTTGATCAATTTCTGCATCATCCTCAATTGGTGGGTCGTCAAATGAGTAATCTATATGACACCAAAATTGTTTTTTTAATCTAAAATAAATTGTGTCTGCCTAAAAAAGTAAGTCAAATACGTTGTAAGTTAAATATAACGATTGGGAAGTTGACATAATTTAAACACAACAACAACCCTCAAGTAAAGTTTCTTTGATTAAACACAACAACAACATTTGACTTGTATTAATGCCCCCATTTGTTTTGTTGATTTCTTCATCAATGTCATATGAGATGTGCTTTATTAGTATGGATTTGTGTATTGTATATCTTCCTGAATGTATATGCTGAGTTGTTGAGAGAGAATGAATGAGATCAGCATCTGAGATTGTATGTATTGAACAATTTGCATGATGATTCAACATCAATGGAATTAAATTTTCTTTCCCAAACTTTAACATCAAATTCGTCTGGATAATTGAAGCATCTATGGTACGTTGGTAGAATGAATGCCTCGCCCGAATAGCAGATTCACTTGTATGATTGCACTCACATTGATTTGTAGACAACATGATGTTTGATAATGGTGTACACTGCGTATCTACTATGGGACTATGCCCTTTAAATTGTGTGTCACATGGTGATGTACGTTTTTGCTTTTCTGCAATAACAGTCGTTATATTCGTGTTAGCATTTATAAAACATAAGCATAAATGAAATGTGCTTTGATATACATTTTTACTGTTAGGTACATAATTATTTTGACTGTCATCACTTTGTCTTGTCTCTCGTAATATGTTTTTTCTATGTTTCCTCCTTTCGGCAGAATTTTCCATTTCAAACTCCTCTTGTAAATAAAGTCTACATTATTGTATAAGTCTTTGCAAATAACAATTTAAGATAAACATATCAAAATTGCAATATGTAAAATTGATACTGCATGTAGTATTGTACAATGAGTTAAAGCTTATTTTTCACCAACAAAAAAATAATCAAAGAAACTTTACTTGAGGGTTAGTTGTCTCTTGCCAATGCTGTGTTGTTGTCTCAATCTAGCTTCCCAGCTTGCATTTTGGTTCAGCGTTTAAGTTGATCTGTGTGTTATTTGCTGTTGAATTTGATTCAATGGTGATGATGATAGAAAAGCAACATTATCAAATTGATTTCCATTAAGAGAACCTAATAAAAGTGAAGAAGAAGCCCTTCTCATGCATTGACTTGTGTTTTCTTTCGGCCCAAGTTGTTGGTTGGACACTGGGTGACACTTTCCATTGCTTCACTTTTGGCTACAGTACTTGCAAGTACACATTATTAATTGCGTTCATTAAATGTGTTGGCAGCTTTTTATAACCCCGTGTGGTCTTTGAAAGAATAAGCTCCATATTTCTGAAGTTACATTCACAAAAGCCAAAATGTTTAAACTACTGATTATATATATTTATTGTATTTCTATTGTTATTAAATAGGTGGAAAATGATTTAGAATTTTAGTATTCTAAATAGTTACGCTTCACTTTTATTGAATTGTGTACACCAATATATTTTAGAGTAGTGAATTTAGAAAATGGGTTGTGTAAAAATCCAAATTTTGGTTAACACCCTTGACATTTGATCATTTTATGTTTTGTTTTACATTTAAGTAAGTTTCAAAGTAATTTTAAAGATCCTACGAACATGTAAAGTCATACGCTCCATTGTGGTTCTAAATGTTGAGCAATTAATACTTTAAAACTATATAAAAATTTGGGTATATATATATATATATATATATATATTATTTTTTTAAAAACCATGTAATAACTTGACTAATAATATCAAGAAAAGATATACTACGGTAACATGGATGAAAATAAAACACTTCCAAATTATATATTGTCTAATACCCGAAGGTAATTAAATATTGTTTAATCACCCATGGTGATTTAGTTACACTATTCGGGTTCATCAAAACTTACAAAATAAAATAAGTTTAACAAAAAAGGGTCAAATAAATTATATTGGGCTGTGGACTGGGTTCTTCAATCGGACTGGCCTTCATCATCCCATATGAGTTGCTTTCTCAAGATAAGTTCCCATACATGTTGGTTGGGCCGGAAATAGAAGGCGACCTCATCTCCAGCCATTAGGTTATTGTCCATTAAGAACTGGTACCAAGGTCCAGCCAGACATCGAACGCCATTATGCATAGACATCGTCCATATTAAACGGTGCCCACTACTATGTTGAATATTCATATATAGTGATGATGGCCCAACCAAATTGAGAGTCTCGGGGGACAACAACTACATTTAAAGCAAAGCAGTCACTAATGATTGTAAGGTCATTATTAATTAATAAACAAAACAAACATTTATGATTTATGATATTAATAAACAAAGCAAACATTTATCATATCAATAAAGTCGTACCAATGGTGTAGCATGTGAGATCATAGGTTGGGTAATGTCTATGGTGAACACATAATTTCTAGTGGATCTGCGAGGCCTTCCACATGTCTGTCTTTCCAGTGGTGGAGTGAAATGGAGATGAAAAGTTGTATTATTGTTGGGTTTCATAAAGTGAACCATGACACCTTCATATATATCCAACTGTCTTCTAAATTGTTTAAGCCTATAAGCAAAATAGTATCTGTTATTATCTTTTCTAATCTTAATAATGTGTTTGTCTCCGTTGTAATCAAAGAGCACATTAGGTGGGTAATTAGGAGCCCATTGCTGATGATATTTTGAGGGTACCTTAATGTAGTTCTGCAATTAAAGATTCAACAATATCACAATAGCAATATAAATTACAGGAATGATAAAATAATTATGTGGGGAAACACTTACTCTATTAACATGGAATGCAGCCTGAAATTGATATATGACTGTGCATCCCAAGAATTTAGGTAGGGCTGAATGACAAAATTTCCCCAAATAAATATTATAAATTATACCCTTTTCATAGAATTATTAATGAGATAAAGGCAAAAACACAAAAATGTCGAAAGTATTCCAAACATTTACATTTGCAAGTTCCCAATAGTGTAAACTTTGGAAAAATATAACAGACTTAGATGTTGGAAAAATGATGAAAGTACGATCAATATCATACCCAAGAGCATGACAATCACCAAGATGAATGATCAAACTACATTCAACATTAACATATAAAGAACAAAAGAATAACAAAGCGAAAGTAGACAGACTTACAACACAAAAATGAGATAAAGACAAAAACACAAAAATGTCGTCGTAGATACAATTTCCAAATATGAAGTTCAACGTTGAAAGTATTCCAAACATATAGATTGCAAGTTCCCAATAGTGTAAACTTTGGAAAAATATAACATTATTACATGTTGCAAATATTATGAAAGTAGCATCAATATGATACCCGAGAGCATGACAATCACCAAGATGAATGATCAAACTACATTCAACATTAACATATAAAAAACAAAATAAGAAGAAAGCGAAAGTAGACAAACTTACAACACAAAAATGAGATAAAGACAAAAACACAAAAATGTCATCCCAGATTGTTATGACAAATATGAAGTTCAATGTTGAAAGCATTCCAAACATATACATTGCAAGTTTCCAATAGTGAAAACTTTGGAAAAGTATAACATTATGACATGTTGGTAATATGTAGCATCAACATCATACCCGAGAGCATGACAATCACCAACATGAATGATCAAACTACATTCAACATTCACATATAAAAAGCAAAAGAAGAAGAAAGCGAAAGTAGACAGACTTACAACATTGGAGCCCGTAGATGTCTGTGTACTCATGTTGAGAGGAGAAAGAGAAGGAGAGACAAATGAAGATTTTGTAATTACCACATACAAATTGTATATTGCAATTGATAATGATTCAATTATTTTTACAAAATCAGATAATGAGTAGTTAATGTAACTGTCGTAACAGTTACTTGGTATTGGAAACCACACATAACATATACTCGAACACTGTGTAACCATTGATTGCAAAGTGTGGCAACAAGTATAATTTTTTGAAATTGTAATTAACATTCATTAAAGTTTATAAGTTTCCATGTTAATAATTGAATCCTTTCTCCTTCCCATATCATGTCTACATGTGTTTATTAATTACTAATAATGGTGTATATTAATTAACACCCTTTTAATATTCCCATAACCCTGTATTAATTGCATTAATTATCAATTACCCAAAAAATAATATTTTTGCCAAAGTCTCCATGCAAATGACAATTCCATTAAGTATATAACATATAATAATTGCTATTCTTTCTCCCTTCCCAAATATGTGTTTGTTAATTACTAATAATATTGTATATTAATGGACACTCTTTTACTCTTCCCGTAACCTTAATTAAATACATTAATTATTAATTATTCATATATTAACATTTTGGTGAAATCCTTCACTTCTAATAGAATTTAATCATACATTACTTTCCTCCTTTCAATCACATTAATTTTTTCAATGTACTGGGTATTGGGAACGCACTTTACATTATAACCTAATACCTAATATGTTCTGCTATTGTATGCAAAACGTACTTTACATTATAACCTAACACTAAATAATTTAAGTAATTGGCACAGAGACATTAACTTTTTCCCATGTACTAGGTATTGAGGTCAGGTCACGTCTAATACCTAATATGTACTTCTATTATATGTGAAAGGTACTCCATAGAATAACCGAACACTAATATAGCAAATAATATACTATAAAGTATTAGGTTAAATAGTACCTGCTTTGGCACAAATTCCAACAATTTATATGGCAGTGATTTTGTATAAGTGTATACATTACCGTAATAAGGGCGTCATAAGTCCAGAAGCTTATAGTGGCTTGTCAACCTGCAAAAAAATCATAAAATGTTATCATTATATTACAAAATACAACTCTTCTACTTTTTACTAATACAAAAGAAATTAATTGCATTAAGCAAATTAACCCCACTAATTTGGCACGTGTATAAAATAATAATTACAATGTACGTTATGGAAACATGCATAAAATGGGTTAAAGAATTCATAAAACCTTGGTTTTCTTTCAATTGATAATTACAAATTCAAAGACGTAATTACAAATTCAAATGATAATTACAATGTACCGTAATAAAGCCGTCGTAAGTCCAGAAGCTGATCCTGGCTTGTCAACCTGCAGGAAATCGTACTAAATGTTATCATCAATTACAACATACAACTCTTTTACTTTTTCACAAATACAAATGACATTATTTGAATTTAACAAATTAACCCCACTAATTAGGCACATGTACAGAACAACAATTACAATGTACCTTATGTAAACATGCATAATATGGTTTAAAGAATTGATAAAAACTTTGTTTTCTTTCAATTGATAATTTCAAATTCAAAGACATAAATATTTGTCCATTGGTGACAAAATTTAGCCGTATGTTATTTGTCTGGATTTCAATTCGAAGACACCATTTTAATCATTAACAATATAGTTCCCATCACGATCTTAACTAGACAACGATTACTGATATCAAATTTAACCATACGAAATAATGTGGATAGAATTCATTGTCCATACATGACTAATTAAGTGGGTACAACATCACCAAAAAATAGCCCAACAAACGTATATCAAATTTAAGCATACAATATATAATTAAAATGTCAACTAATTACTCAGCTTTAATATGTTTGTTTGTGGATAGCTTATACGCAGTAGTATCCTCAGAATCAAATTCATTTGTGGCTTGTTGACCACTCAATCTTTTGGCAGGGGTGATGAAGGTAGTGTTCCCAGGGTCATAGTCAGCTAACTGGGACAAGGAAGGCTGAAAACAAATATAAAGTATTATTAGCACTCCCCAATAACGTATTTAGTCCAAATTTGTGCTTAATTACTTAATGAAAGGTGTACCAAATTTACGTACCGTCGGATGGTAATCCCCTGATGAAGTCTCAGCACACGATGCAGGTGACTTCCCTATAGTTCGTTCATCCTGCATATACCACATTCAGAGACAACATCAAATGTTTTTAAATTTCCACATACACCCTTACGATAAGTTAATTATTACCTGTAAACCAATTTTCAAAGTCAATGTGTGAATATGATGTTCCTCTTGGCTAACATCCATCACAAATGACTGGCGCATGTTTACACGATACTTGAACCTGAGCGCCAATGTCTTACCAACCAAATCATCCACACACTTAGGAAACACTTTGATCTCGTCACCACCTTAACAATTATGAATAAATTTAAACAAATAAATTTAATCGCAATATAGTAAATTCATATTGAATTGTGATTTCATCCATGAGGGTATGTTACAATACATACCGCAATCAATTCCTGTCTACATTCCTCGGCTGTCTTACCGAACATTTTGATACATGTTGCATCCCAAAAATGAAAGTTAGATTTCTCCCCATTGTGTTCCATTTTCACAAATAATTTATACCTAACAATACAATATACATGTGAGTAAAGACTCGAATGTTAAGTACATTATAACTCATTTGGGAATAAATACATTTTACCTAGGAACCGTATGACTAACTTGGTTCTGGCACGAACGACATGCACCCACTGTTTTTAATGGATCAAACGTTGTAGTGCAATTTGGACAACTATCATAACTTCATGGTGTATCAATTAGGACTTCATCCACCGTAGCAACGGTCAAACAGAAACAATCCTAATTGAATTAAAATATATAACAAATGAAAGTGGACAGATCAAACCAAAAAAATTAAACGAGTTACATTTTATCAATCAGGCCAGCCATGTGTATATAACATCCAATAAGTGATAAATAATGACAAAAATTGTAAAACGACAACAACACGAATTTAAAAGGACTCATACACAGATGAGGAAGAAATAAAAAAAATACATAATCATACACAATATACAAAATAAGTGAAAAAACTTAGGTGACAAATGTTAACAAAAGCACAAAGAAATATATATTAAATATTACATGCAAGGTAGAAATAAGTGAGAAATAACGGAAAAATTGTAACAAAACAACAACACAAATTTAAAAGGCCTCATACACATATAAGGTAGAAATAGGCAAAAAAACATAATGATACAAAGTTAAGGTAGGAAAAAAAAATCATACACACAACAACAACAACAATACTTTCACCATAAACGGCCGACAACCACACGAAATCCAATTCGGGAACCACACCATATCCAATCCAAATGGTGTTTCATTTAAAATTTGTTGTTCTTACCTCTCTCAATCTGCTTATGTCACCTAAGCTCACCATCTGAGCATTATGCAATAACTTATCCCGATCGCTTCTTTGTGAATTAATGGTATACTGGGATTGCGAACCACTCCCCTCTTCTGTTAGTCAACCAACATAAAATAGAACACATAAACTGCAAGGAGGAAGTCATAACATTAGAGTGTTATTATAAACAAAATATATAAACAAAATATAAGTTTAGAGTATTATTATAAACAAAATATATAACTTAATTTGTTTGCAGTTATCATACCTATAACGGAATTTCCTTATCTCGGCAATATCATCGGAGTTCACATACAACTTGGAACCATTTTTTATATTTTGGACACTCAGGGGATACTTGTCTGCAAAAAAACATTATAGGTACATGTAATAATATGCAGTGACACATAAGATTGATTCACAAACGTAGGAAGTAATAAAAAAATACATTATATTCACCTTTGGCATCTTTGATCTTAGCCAATGTTAACATAAGCACCAACGGCTCCCTAACAAAATGGGTTTTTTCAATAGCATCATCTAGCTGAAGAGCATAATCCTCCCAAAGTGTCATGAGGATCTCAGCATCACTAACAGGACATAACACATACATACTAATTTTTGATTTAACATATTTTATTATGTTTTTTTAAAATATTTAAAAATATAATCAAAATAACCTATTATCTCTCAACTTCACCGTAACCCTGTATGCAGGATTCACTGTTTTTCGTTCAATAACTTCAGCAACAACACCCACAACATCTATTTTCAAATCAACATAAATGAATAGAATTAACTTGTGTTGAACATAGGTTGAATATATAAACTAAAATGTAATGGAAAACATTATAATATACTTACCAACTAAAGTATGCCGTGGTGCAATGCCATAAATAATATCAGCAATTTCAGTTATCACGTGTACATTAGCAGGAATTTCAGGTCTTTCAACCTCCTTCACAGATGTTGTTTTCACAAAGTAAAGCAAATATGGAATTGGACTTACTTTCTATTCAGATTGATTCTCCACAACTTTGATGTTTTGGATCAAATAGGAACAACCTAAAGCTAACTTCGATTGAAATTCAGGGAACAACTCTTGCCATAGCGTTGCCCCAATCTTTGCACCCTGAAACAGTTGCAGCTGAAAGTTATAAACAATCCATAACTACAAATACCCTCTTCACTAACTACATAGTAGAATGAAAGCAAATAACATAACAATTACCGTTTGGTCTATTAAGACCATGTCAATCGCTTGTCTCCCATTGTGCTTCTTAACATCCCACATATCGGTTATACGCACTGCTATCTTCCATGTCCCTTTCCTTGGATGCAATTCATATATAAGATTTTCTTTTCGAGACATCGCTACAATGTCACAAAGACACCACATGAACAAGGTATCAAACAAAGCATTAAAGTTTTTTTAAAAAATGGTATAAAAGAGACCAATAAACTCACGGAAGCAAAAAAGAATACACACACAAATAAGAAAAACCAAATGATTCAATCAAAAAACAAATGATTTACACTTATAAGGAAAAACCAAAAACAAAACACCGAAACATAGACATGCATAAACTAAATGTTTCACAGGTAAAGTATAGACATGCATAAGAGCATAAATTAAACACGAGGAGGAGGAGAAAGGCAAATTCATCATCAATGTGATTAAATAAGCACACTATGAAAATGATAGACAAGTAAGGAAGAAAACAAAGAACCAAAACAACCAAAACCAAAAGACGAAATAATCTAGCACATGCACCTTCAAAAAAGGATAACAAAAGAACCAAGAAGAAGCAAAAACAAAACACGGAATCAAACACATGCACCAACAAAATTTTTTTTTCTCAGGTAAAATAGAAGAAAAAGGAAATGAATACGTGTTAATCTAACACATGAAAAGTAGAAAAAAAAAACACACTTTTTTTCTTCAAATGAATCTTTCTTCTTCAAATGCACCTGTGTAAAATAAAAAAAAAAACCAAAGAATCAAGAAGAAGCAAAAACAAAACACAAAATCATACACAAGTACCAACAAAATCTTTTTTTCTCAGGTAAAATAGAAGAAAAAGAAAAAAAAGAAAAAGAAAACGAATAAGTGTTAATGATAAATGATAATAATATAAATTAACTTTGACAGCGGTCGGTGAAAGCGCGGGTTTCACAATAGTGGTCGGAATCAAAATGGTCAAGTCAAATAAAGTACAGTCAGTCGTTAGGCTTTCTTATTCAGTGATAATAATGTTAGTCTACCCGTCAACAACTGAACACAACGTTACTATATATCGTTGCCTATCGTCAAATAATTCAATCAAGTATTGTCGGGAACAACGCGGTGTTTTAGTTTTGCCATTATTACCTCCAATCTCCTCCCGTAGCTAGATACTCTATCCTCAACTATGACGTAAGGCTTTACGTAAAAAAAAATATTTGATATACATATCAAATGGTATCTAATACTTAAAATGAAAAAGAAAGAAAAATATAAATAAAATGATAAATTTATAATATGATATAAAAAATGATAATAGAATATTTGAGACAAAAAAATAACTCATATATCATTACTTAAAAATTTAATTATTCTAAATTCTCCTCTACACTTGAAAATTAAATGCATCTTAACTTTCTTGATAATGCTAGAAAATTCATAGAGAGATTTCTTCTAAAATATAATATTATTAAAATACTTTTAAATCTTTCTAGTGGACCTTCCCAATAATACTCTTGCTCACTTTATATAATCAGTGTTGACTATTTCTATGTTTTCAAGATATTAAATTGATTTGCCTTTTTGATTAAATACTAGTAGTTTTTTTTTATACTAAATATTAAAAAATATAGTGGAAGAAGTTAACTGTGCGCCATACTTTTCTCTGATTCTAATATTTGTTAAAATAATGACTAAATCTCCTTTAATTCATATAGCTATGAATGATGAAATATTGAACAGTAAAGATTAAATATCATAATTAATAATGTAAACAGTTTTTTTTTTATTTTTGGGAAAAACTGGAGCTTTAGTTTGGTAGTTAAAGTTAAAATAATCCCGTACCAATTATAAAATTATACGCGTAGGATGTAAGTATAAACGCTTACATGTAATTCAGAACATTTATATTTTATACCAAAAACAATAAAATTATAAAAGGATTTAGACATTATTCCTCCAATCAATAACAATATCGGGGGTGTCCCACAGCCCGCCACAACCATATCTTATTCTGAAGACTAAGACTGCCACATAGCACAAGGTTTGTCTATATAAACACCTGAACTTCTTGAATTAGTACTCCAATTGATAAAATTTGCTTCTCTCGTCTCATTATTGCTCCAACATAGCCCAGGCTAAAATTTAAGTAGCACTAGCTAGTTAGGTTTAATTTCTGTCTTGTAATTGAGACAATTTATGAAATAACCGCACAATTGATTCGAGATGAAGAAGAGAGTAGCAAGCACCAGCACTGAGTCCTCTAAACTTGATCGCAAAACCATTGAAAAGAACCGCAGAATTCACATGAAATCCCTCTGCCATCAGCTTTCTTCTCTTATTCCTCCCAACCTCAAGCCTGCCAAATCCAAGGTACATACATAACAACAGTCAACTCTACGCCCATATGTTACCAACTGAGGGTGCGTTTGAGAACCCCTTTTGCAACAATGCAAACAGAAGTTTACTCTTTGCAAAGCACAAAAATTTGTTGCTTTTCCGTTGAACAGAAGTTTGAAGGTTTGCAATTGTAAACTAAACACACATTTCCCCTTCCTTTATCACCAACCGAATCTTATACCCTTAAACCAATCACATATTTTTTTATTGATAAATATTAATTTATTAGTTTTTATTAAAAATATTAGTTAGGAAATTGAATTGCAATCTGGCTAGCTTCTCTCTCATTTCTCTTTATTCTTTTTTAATCACTTAACATATCTTATATCTCCAAATCAAACATATATTTAATGTATGTTTAGATGTCAGTTGATAAAATTCAAAACATTTTTACTGGCAAAACAATCAATTCTTCTTTATTTTGTCTTTGAATTGGAAAATGGACATTGAAATTCCCAAAAGCACATTCCTAACTGTTTGATGAACTTTTATCCAAACATAAATGAAAAAACTAACTAACTAATTGAATGCTTTCAGTTGATGCTAGGGCAGCGGGACCAGCTGGATCTTGCAGCAAGGTATATAAAACACATGAATGAGAGAATAGAGAAACTGAAGAGGCAAAAGGAGCAAGTGATGTCAAACAATGATGATAGAAAAATGTTCAACAATAATGTTGAGTCCAAATTGCCAATAGTTGAGCTGAGAGACTTGGGTTCCAGCATTGAAGTGATGTTGGTGAGTGGGTTGAACAAAGCATTCATGTTGTACGAAGTAATTAGTGTACTCGAGGAAGAAGGTGCTGAAGTTGTCACTGCTAGCTTCTCAACTGTTGGCGACAAGATATTTTACGTTGTTCATGCCCAGGTACAAGTATACATCTTTTTCTTACATTATTAATTTTATTCAACACTTTCCTCTTCTTTGTTTTGTTTTTCATTGTCTTACAAATTTTTATTTCTTTTTCTTTTCTTATGGATAAGGGTATTTATCGGACCAATAAACCTCATATACAAATTAAATCAGTCTAATTAAATGAGTTCAGATTAGTTTGAGTTAATTATTTTAGTTTATTTCAAAATCAAAGCCAGACCAATTATATTCTAGATTCTAGTATTTAAATATTTCCTCTATGTTTCTCATTTTTCTATTTATTTTAACTTTCTTATTTAATATGATTAAGTTTATCCCATTAGTTCTTATTTGAGTGAGGCTGAAGATTGATGTTAGAATTTTACTTAATTTTAATGACCTTTTTCTTCTCTCAGGTTAAAATATCAAGAGTGGGAGTAGAGACGACGAGGGCATATAATAGACTTCAAGAGTTCATTGCCCCACCAGAAATCTGGCCGGAAGATGTGTGAAGGCTTGAGTTACCCTGTCTATCACGGGCTAGCTAGCTATATATGTATTGTGGCCTGGTCACAAATTGATAGTTTGAGAGCTATATAGTAGCCTTTTGCTTCTGTGAGAGCGTGTTATATATTAGCTATGTAAGAAAAAATAATAATAGCTTTTTCTTTAAAAAAACAGAAAAGAGAAATATATCTGTTTGTTTCTTTTAATCGAATTAACATTAAAAAATAATGCTACAGTTGGGTTTTTAGCTAATTAAGCGGTCAAGAAAAAGACATCTTCAAGTGAATAATTAGCCAATACTAATCTTTAAAGAAATCACACGGTTAATTAAAATAACTAATGCAATATTATATGCTTGAATTTACGAAAGGATAATCCTATATATATATATATATATATATATATTACCAAACAATATATTCGACAAAAAATTTGGTGCATTAATATAAGATTCTATTATCTTCACATGTGAAAAATAATTTATGTTGTGAGAAAATATGTTTAATTCATACCTTGTTAATTTTATTTTTTTAGAGGGAAATTCACCTTTATATACTATGTTAGTTATCTCTTTCACATCGATCCCGTAATTTCCGTCTCTTCCTTCTTTTATACAAGCCAAATACATTGTATGTTTTCGTTTCATACTGAATAGCAAAACCCTTTCTGCCAATCTGTATAATTTTTTGTTTTTAAATTCATTAGCTTATCCAATAAAAAATAAACAAATAATATTTGTATGATTTCTTACTAAATATTTCCATACCAATTAGCAATGGATTTTAGGAAAAGAACTATCTAAGGATGAGCCTAATATAAGGATTAGGCTTGTCCTTAAAATTTGTCGTAATTAAATTCTTGCAAAACAAAAGGAATCACAAATGCTAATTTGCTTTCAAATTAACGACCACAGATTACGACGCCAGTAATCGTTTTCAAGAAGAAAATATCTAACGACATGTTCACACGTGCTTAAAGAAAATGTTCTTGCTAAAAATGGAAATTAGAACACTATGATTTGTGTCCATTTCCTGAAAACCATCACCATTTGCGTACATTTGAATTTGTTGCGCCGGCGGAGATTTACAGCACAAGTGTGTGAGCTGAACCTACAAAAAAGCGACTTAATTCCATGTATATATGTGTGAACAAGGGCATGCATGCATGTAAGACAAAAGCCGGCACATAAAAGAAGAAGGTTCATAATAGGAAAGCTAAATTTAATGGCTTGAATTTACCAAGACCAAGTTCATGTATGTGTGTGTAAGCTAGATAAGGGGCCATGAACATGAAAAATTGAGGTCCAAAATGGCGTCTTCAAGTCACGCTGTCATCATAAGAAGCTATCGCTATCGCATTGCGTGTATATAGGTTTGGAAGATTTTTCGGACAAACTAGCTCACACCACGCATGGAAAGTTTACAGTACACCTATAAGTCATTATCAACAAATATTTGATTTTGACTTGATTTTACGTTTAATCTCTGTAATTTATATTGCATGTGATTTTGTTTTCTCAAGTTATTCTTAACTTTTTTTTTAATCAGCAAAATAAGTTGTTCTTAACTAAAAGTTTTTTTTTCTATTTTTAAATTAAATGAACTAGGGCACATTAATTTTCCTTCATTAAAATTCTCAATTTATTTTTTATCCAAATATTTTAGGATTTATGATAAAATTAAGATATGGGATCATTTTTAAAAAATAGAAATAAGAAATTGAGTGGAAACTTGAAAAAATAATTATTAAAAAGGATTTTATAAGAAACAAGATCAGGGTTTGAAGAGAAAAAATTGTATTTTTTATTTTAAATGAAATTTGATGTTTTGATCGATAAATTTTTATCATATCAATTTAATTTATTCAATTATAAAGATTTTTAGCATGAAATGAACATTTAAGGGCTTTTAAGCAAAACAAAATCAATAGAGAAAATTTACAAAATTCTGAAAAAAAAATAATTTATATGTTGGGAGGAAAAAATTGCACAGTCTAAATTAGGGAGACAAAAATATAATTACCTTATAACTTTTTTTCATATAAAGCCATGTATAATGTTTTAAATTGTGGTAGGAGAGACTTCGAAAATCTTGATACCGTGTTCATATTTTATTTAAAGGAAAATGTTGAATATTATTGATGAGAAACAAAGGAGATACATCAAAAAGATATTGTGTTGATATTTAAATCAAGGTCTTCGGGTGATCAAAAAAATCATAAGGTCTTCGGTCTTCACTACAAAAAAAAGAGAAAGTATATAATTGCAAACACTTAGCATCTATCAATTTGATGCTAAGCAAACATTAAATTGATATATTTTTTCCAACATGTATCGATCATTAATAATTTTAAAAAATATTTTCTAATAAGTGTTGGTTAGGTCAAAGTTAATTATTCATTTGAGCACACAATCTAAAATCAACTCTTTTCTTTTTGTAACTCAACCTTATTTTTTCAAAATCCCAACCCTCACTCATTCTTGTCTTCATGATCCTCTTACCCCAACCCTAACCCTTAGAATCTCAATCTCCCCAACGCACAAAGGATGGCGTTCATGTTAGGAGGAAGTCCTTGACAAACTCAATGGCGGTTGGTGAATCGATCTAGTTTGACCTTGACGTTGGTGGATGCGGCAAGGAGGATGGTGGCTTCAAGGGCGGAACTACAAACATCTCAAAAGGGGCATCCGTCCCTCCTAAAAAATCACAATTCATTAGTAACTGCACCTAAAATAGAAAATTTTGTCCCCCTCAGCTTTTAACATGTTAAGTTTAATATTACAACTTTCTTCTTCATGTCTCCTTTACATAATCATGTGTTAATTTTTTCGTCTCCCTTAACTTTTTTCTCTAGTTCCGCCCCTGGGTGGCTTGGATGCTTTGATGGTTGATAGAGTTAATTGGTTGGTGTTGGAGCCAATGTAGGGAGTAGTTTTTGAAGAAAAAAAGATTTTTTGGAATTTTAGTTTAGGAGATGCGTTTTGCATAGAATTTATCATAGGGATTTCGTGACAAAGAGGTTAGAAAAAAATAGAGATGAGCATAATGTGGTGAAGCTTTAGTAGAGATGTGAGTCTCTAATTGATGGCAAGGTTTACGAGATTGCAAGTTTATGGTGCTGCTTCTGCGAATGACTTCAGAACCTTGATGGTTGTTTAAGGAAGGTGGGTTAGAGCAATATTTGCGGATGGTGGAGGAGGACGGGTTTCATGTGGCTTGGTGATAAGCAATTAGAAGATGAATTTGATGATGCATTGCAATGGTCACTAACATGGAGCTTTTCTCGTATTAATGGTGGTGTTTCAAGGGGTATTTAAAAGCACCAAAAGAATGTTAGACAAAGGACATGGAAGTCCAAGAGGGGGTCAATTGAATTGTAAAAAAAATTTCTTTTAAAAAGCAATTCAATCAGTTCAAAAAAATTTCAATAATTTAATTGATATTGTTTGTTTAAGATGTATAAAGATGGTCATATATGTAGTGCTTAACATGAATCTAAGCGTTCAACGTTAATATTCAAGAAAATATATAATATTAAAAGTATAGGAAAAGAGAAATTATACATATAAGATCGATTCAACCATTGTCACTATGACCTATATTTAATTAGTCCTTAGTACACTTGTACGTAACACCCTGTTAACAATACTTTTCCTTACATTATGTTGTTTTAGTTTAAAAAATACTAATAATTTGTTTGCGTTTAATCGAAACATTTGTAATGCAAACTTAAAAATGTTGAAAGAATATGTCTATCCCTAACTATACATAAAAAAGGAAGTCCTAAGAGCATTCAGGATCAAGACTAACATCACTGGAGTATGTGGCAAATTGATCTAATGGGATTAGTTTTACAATTTAATTTTCAAAGTGGGTCTCTTTTGAAAGAAATTTTAGAGGGGTTTTTTTTTTTAAACGCATTCCGTCAAGGAGGTTGGCGAAATATGCATGGAACGCGACACGTGGCGGCGATTTCGCCATTGCCACTTGCGAAATGGCATCACTTATTTTGCCAGTCAAACTGACGATACAGGCCAGGTCAGGATAGTACAACTAGGTCCACAGCTACGTCTACCGGCACGCAGAGTAGCAGTGCATATTTCGCTAGCATGGTTGGCGAAACATGTGTCATACATATTTTGCCATTACCATTTGCGAAATAGGTGTGGAGTGCAGCGAAACATAGATCCTTTAAATAGCGACTTCATTGATGACTTCTGCTTTTAAAATTTTTAAGCCTTCAAGTTTTTAAAGTTTCTGAATAATTTCTCCCGCATCATTTTTATTTGAAGTAATTAATTTTTTTTAGAATGAAGTTTTAATCTGAAGTTTCACTGTAGTATTTTTTGTAATTAGATTTTTTTATTTTAAAGTTATTATTGTTAAGATTAATTATTTATAATAACAACTTTAAATAGCATGCAACTTCGTTGATGCTTTGTTCTGCCTTTAAAATTTCTACCTTCAAGTTTTTAAAGTTTATGAATCATTTCTCTGGCATCATTTTTATTTGAAGTAATTATACTTTTGTTAGAATAAAGTTTTAATCTGAAGTTTCAGGGTCTTATTTTTGTAATTAGATTTTTTTATTTTGAAGATATTATTGTTATGATTAATTATTTATAATAGCAACTTTAAATAGCAACTTCGTTGATGCTTTGTTCGGCCTTTAAAATTTCTACCTTCATTTTTGGAACTTTTTCTACGTTGAAAGCCTTCAAGTTTTTTTTAAGTTTCTAAATAATTTGTCTGACATCATTTGCAAATTATTTATTTGAAGTAATTATTTTTTTTTGCTAGAATAAAGTTTTAATCTGAAGTTTCAGTGTAGTATTTTTTGTAATTAGATTTTTTTTATTTTGAAGTTATTATTGTTATGATTAATTATTTATAATATTGTTTTTGTAGGTATATGATAAATCGGTTATAACAGTCTTGTATTTCAATGGAAGGGTATATGAAGAGAACGATGGTATAATATTTGAAGGCAGTAAAAAAGCGGTTCAAATTAAACGTGGAATTAATTTCAATGCTTTGAAAAAAAAATGGAGATAAGGTAAAGTTAGAAAATAATGAAATTATTTCTTCTATAAGTTGTAGATTTTTAGTTTGAGAAAAATATGTTGCGTTGCAAATTTGTGATGATGAAGATGTTGAAACTAGATCGAAAGTTTTCAACAATAAGAACAAATGTCAGTTCTAGAATTGTACATAGAAAAGGATGTTGGTGGTAGTTCTATGTTTCATTCTGCAAATTCTGTTACATGTGGAAATAATTTATCTAATGAGTTGGAACTGCCAAGAAATGTAAGCAATTTACATTATGATGATGATGATTATTATCTTGTGTCTAACTCATATGTTAAAGAGTCTTTAGACGAAGATGATAATGTTGATGATATATCTGATATAGACGATGAAGTCATCGACATGATTCAACCAATAACAATTGTTCACCCAACAGAAGGTATATTTTATTAAATAAAAAAATAGGTAAATACATTTATCATTTTATGACAATTGTATTTAATGATAAATAAGTACGATTGTGATATTGACCTGAATTTTATTTTTTTAACTATTAGGTGTAGAAGAAATTCAAAATCCATTTTGGAATGATGTTTTGCATTATAACAATATCAATTGGAGTCATCCTGATGAAGAGGACATTTGCAGTTTGGAGATGCCATCGAGTTTTAATGTTGGACAAGAATTATATGTTGGCATGGATTTTGATAGTAAAGATGTGGTAAAAAATGCACTGAAACAATATGTTATGAAGGTGCATCAAAGTTTTAAAGTTGTTGAAACCAAATTGCACAAATATATCGTTTGTTCCTCGAATAAAAGCGTAGAGTGTCCTTGCCCTTTTTATATGAGGGCAATTTTATCTAAAAAAACTTATTCATGGAAAGTGATACAATGGGGTGGACCACACACATATCTGAATATGAGTATGACACAAGATCATGAGAAGCTTGATTCAAATTTAATTGTCAGTTGTGTAGTAGGTACGTTTTTTATGTTCATATTATCCTACTTTTGCATTATTTATTATTTAAATTTTTTTATTTTATTAACAGACTGTTAGACTTAATGTCTCATGTGAGAGACATGTGACTTATGTAAGGACTAATAAATAAATAATTAACGATTAAGGGATAAATTGTAATTGGGTTTAATAGGAGAAGTTTCTAGAGCTAACTGCTACTTGATGGGAGTAGTGGTTATAAATGAGGCTTAATACCCACTAACGCGAAATAAGGTCCCATTCCTGACCAAAAAAGTGTTCTCTCTCACCCATAGCCATCACGAACGGAGAGAGGCAGAAAAGAAAGGCCTAAGGAAGTGAAATCTTATTTCTCTCCTCTTTCAAGAAAATCAAAGTGCACCGGAGAGAAGTTCCTATGGAGAAAGGTACACAACATTATCTATTGTTTATTGATTGTTTGTGAGAATCATAGGTTTCAAGATCCTGTTGTTTCCTATAATTAATAGTCTAGGAAACCCCTTAATATTTTACATGTGGTATCAGAGCATGTGTTATGAAATTTATGATTCTTCAAGAATGATTTAATTTCTCCCAATTATGCATGAACCCTAATTATGAAATTTAGGGATAATTTAATTTCTCCAAATTATGCATCAAACCTAATTATGAAATTTAGGGATTTTAATTTATGTTACATGTATTTTCAATTAATGTTTTGATAACGTGCCTTTCGCGTTAATTATATTTTCCGCTGTAAAGTATGAAATTATGCATATCATGAGAAAGCTTCTGCCGCCGCCATTAATGGACGTTAAGCATTTGACTAGAATGAGAGTAGAGAAAGCCATTAATTTATTTCTAATGGAGAAAGGCTAATTCAAATGTTTTGAAAAGCTGTGTGACCCTAAAGTAGGTTACCTTTAATTCCAAATCATGGAAAAGGCTGCGCTGCACGACGTTCGTGGCAAGGGAAGAAGAAAGGAAATATTTTGGAAATTGCTATTTGCAAACCCCTTTTTGCTATTTCCAATCCCACTTGTGATATTTTTTTAAAATGATTATTAAACGTGATTGAAAGTTTATATTCTTTAATTAAATTAACATGAATGTTTTGCAATTATTGGTAACAGTAAATATATGTATATGCCACATATTTGCTTAAACGTGTTTGAATGCAAAAACACAAATAAATGCAAATATTATTTTATGGCCTGGAATGAAATTAATAGAATGACTATGAATTGTTAATAACAATAAGTATGTGCAGACCATATATATTTGGTTAGAATTAAATATATGTTGAATTTGTTAGTCACCAAAGTGGTCAAATTTGTAAGGTTATTTAATTCCAAATTAATTATTATTTCAATTATACTTTGTTGGAATTAAATGTATGTTGAATTTGTTAGTCACCAAAGTGACCAAATTTGTAAGGTTATTTAATTCCAAATTAATGATTATTTTGATTACTCATAGAATAATGGATGCTAAATTATATGGTTATTGGTTTATGGGTAATTGAAATTCATTGTTATAAGGCATTTATGGATCGCCCAAAGGTTGATTAGTTGTTCTTATAATTAATGAATATAATTGTAGGCGATTTGTGTGTATCATTAGTTTTATTTATATGCCCAAAGGAAATAGATACTACTAATTGGTGCATATTTAATTGCCAAATAATGTTAAAATTTTATTAGCATCATTATGTTTGTATGTTGTGTGTTGGTGTATCACCCAAAGGAGAACATCAATATACATTGACCGTTATCTAAATGAATCATATGTATGACATGTATTTTATGTCTCAAAACACTTATGAGAATTTTATTATGTAATACATGTTTTGAATTCATTGGATTCTTATGTATTATTTGTGCCAATTTTAATAGGCTTAACTTCTCTAACTGAAATGAGCAAGTCCAATTTCACCTCGGTGTTTTGGATCATGATCTTGCTATGTTGGAAGAGAAGTTTGTTACTATTATTGATGCTAGTAGCAATGAAGAGAAAGTTCATTATAAAACTTGGGAAAGATCTAACAGATTCAACCTAATGTTGATGAGAATGACTGTTGCAGACAGTATTAAGACAACTCTCCCTAAAATCGAAAGTGCTAAAAAGTTTATGAGATTAGTGGGAGAGTGCTCTCAAACAGCTGATAATTCTTTTGCTGCGACATTGATGAGTACATTGACCACCATGAAGTTTGATGATTCACGTACTATGTACGAACATGTCATTGAGATGACAAATATTGCAGCAAGACTTAAGACCTTGGGAATGGATGTGAATGAGAACTTTCTTGTTTAGTTTATTTTAAACTCATTATCATCTGAGTATGGCCCGTTTCAAATGAACTATAATACTATGAAGGATAAATGAAATGTGCATGAATTGCACAGTACGTTAGTTCAGGAAGAAACGAGGCTTAAAAATCAAGGAAGTCACTCAGTTCATTATGTAAGCCACCAAGGGAATCAAGGAGCTTGAAAAGAAATTTATGAAGAAGCATGATAAAGGCGAAGGGTCATTAAAGAACAATGACGAGTCTTTGCAAATCCAAAGGAAGCTATCAAAGGGAAATAATTGTCAATTTTGTAGGAAATTCGAACATTTCCAGAAGGATTACCTAAAGTGCAAGTCTTGGTTCGAAAAGAAAAGTGAGCTTAATGCTCATGTATATTTTGAATCAAACTTAACTGAAGTTTCCCATGATACATGATGGATTAATTTTGGATGTATGACTCATGTTTCTAACATTATGCAGAGATTCCTTACAATCCAAACCATAAGCCCAAATGAGAAGTTCATTTTCATGAGGAATAGAGTGAAAGTTCCAGTGGAAATAGTTGAGACTTATTGTTTAAAACTCGACACTGGACATCATTTAGATTTACTGGAAACTCCTTATGTACCTAGTTTATCTAGGAATTTAGTTTCATTATCTAAACTTGATGTTACTGGGTACTCTTTTAATTTTGGTAATGGATATTTCAATTTATTTAAGCATAATCATATCATTGGTACTAATATTCTTGTGATGGTTTATATAAATTAAAAATAGACAGTTTGTATGCTGAAACTGTTTTAACTTTGCATCATAATATTGGCACTAAACGTAATTTAGTGAACGAACGATCTGTTTTCTTGTGGCATAAACGTTTAGGTCACATTTCTAGAGAAAGGATGGAAAGATTAATAAAGAATGAAATTCTTCCTTATCTAGATTTTATAGATTTAAATATTTGTGTGGGTTGTATTAAGGGAAAACAAGCAAAACATACAAAGAAAGGAGTTACAAGAAGCACTCAGCTTCTTTAAATTGTGCATACTAATATTTGTGGACCTTTTGATGTTAGTTCTTTTGGAAAGGAATGATATTTTATCACCATTATTGATGATCATTCATGTTACGATTATGTCTAATTACTGCCCGAGATTTCTTAGGCAATGGATGCCTTAGAAATTTACTACAATGAAGTAAAAAGGCAATTAGACATAAATGTGAAAATTATTAGATATGATAGAGGTGGTGAGTATTACAGAAGATATGATGAAACTGGGCAACACCCAGGTCCATTTGTTAAGCTTCTTCAGAAACGTGGCATTTGTGCGTAATACACAATGCCTAGTACACCACAACAAAATGGTGTATCAGAAAGGCGTAATAGAACTTTAATGGATATAATTAGGAGTATGTTAATCAATTTGACTTTACCCTATCTTTGTGGATGTATGCCTTGAAAACTGTCATGTATTTGTTGAATAGGGTTCCTAGTAAGGCAGTTCCAAAGACACCTTTGAACTGTGGACAAATAGGACACCTAGTATAAGGCACCTGCATGTTTGGGGTTGCTAAGCAGAAATAAGGATTTATAATCCGCAAGAAAGAAAATTGGATGCAAAAACAATCAGTGGTTATTTAATTGGTTATCCAGAAAAATCAAAGGGGTATGTGTTTTATTGTCCTAATCATAGTATGAGAATTGTCGAAACTGGAAATGCAAGGTTCATTGAAAATTGTGAAATCAGTGAGAGTACAGTTCCACGAGAAGTGGAAATTAAAGAAGTTAGAGTGCAAGTCCTTTTAGCTTGGGCCTCTAGTAGTAAGGCGATTGCTCTTTTTAGTTGTTGTTACAAAATTAATGAAGAGGAGCAACACAATAATGAACCCATGATGCATAATGAATCTATTATGGAAGAACCACAAGAAGTAGCATTAAAGAGGTCTCAAAGAGAAAGGAGACTAGCTATTTCGAATGATTATGTGATATACCTACATGAAACATAAACAAACTTAAGCATTAATGATAATGACCCAGTTTCGTTTTCACAAGCTATAAGTTGTGATAATTCTGAGAAGTGGTTAAATGTCATGAAAGAAGAGATAAATTCCACGGAACATAATGGAGTTTGGGACCTTGTAGAATTACCAAAGGGTTGTAAGAGAGTTGGTTGTAAGTGAGTCTTCAAGACTAAACATGACTCTCATGGCAACCTTGAACGTTACAAGGCTAGACTTGTTGCTAAGGGATTTACTTAGAAAGATGGCATTGATTATAAAGAGACATTTTCACCAATCTCACGAAAGGATTCTTTCAGGATTATCATGGCATTAGTAGCCCATTATGACTTGGAGCTACATCAGATGAATGTGAAAACTGCCTTTCTAAATGGAGATTTAGAAGAGAATGTTTATATGGACCAACCAATGGGGTTCTCAGTTGAAGGAAAGGAACACATGGTGTGCAAACTAAAGAAATCAATATACAATCTTAAAGCAAACTTCCCGCCAATGGTATTTGAGGTTTAATGATACCATTGTTTCCTTTAGATTTAAGGCAAATACTATTTATCGGTGTATGTATCTGAAGGTCAGTGGGAGTAAGGTTATTTTTCTAATTTTGTATATTGATGATATCTTGCTTGCAGCTAACGATCTTGGTCTTCTTCATGAGACTAAGAAATTTCTCTCTAGAAACTTTGAAGTGAAAGATATGGGTGAGGTAAGCTATGTGATAGGGATAGAAATATTCCATAATAGATCATAAGGATTGTTAGACTTATCTTAGAAAGTATATATCGATAAAGTACTAGAGAGATTCAAGATGGAAAGGTGTTTCACATCGCCTATTCTAATTTAGAAATGAGACAAAGTTAGTCTCGCACAATGTCCTAGAAATGATATGGAACGAAAACAAATGAAAGTAATTTTGTATGCATCAGTTGTTGTTGCATCTGAGAGCTGAATTTGTAGTATGTTTTGAGGCTACAATTAAGGCTAATTGGTTGTTCAGGGTTTGGAATTGTCGATAGTATTGTTAGGCCGCTGAAAATGTATTGTGATAACTTCGCAGCAGTATTTTGTTAGAACAACAAGTACTCTAAGGGTGTTAAACATATGGAATTGAAGTACTTTGTCGTGAAGGAAGAAGTTTAGAAACAAAGAGTATCAATAAAATAAATCAGCACAAATCTTATGATAGTTGACCCTTTGAATAAGGAATTATCGCCCAAGACATTATAGAACATGTTGAAAGTATGGGCATTATTGTTATTGATGATCATTAAGTGTAATTTATCTTATGCATTTTAGTGACACTCTGAGCTCAATTATGATATGTTTCTGATTACCTGTTCTTTATGTTTGCATGCATGTTTGTGTTAGAGTAATGTTAACAGGTTTTGTCTTGAATGAAGACATTATGTTGGACCAATTATGTACTCCTAACTAATGGTCATATTAAGGAGAAGACTAATTTGTAGTACATGGAAGGGACTATGTCGGTTAGATGATATACAACCGCCATGACTCGAATTGTTCATATTCTTAATCATGAAATTATGATGTACCCAATGTATAGAACAATTTAGTCAATTTTAATGCGCATTATGTTAGTTAATCTATTTATTTATTTAGTCCATAATGTTTATTAATGTCACATGAGCCAAGTGGGAGAATGTTAGAATTAATGTCTCATGTGAGAGACATGTGACTTATGTAAGGACTAATAAATAAATAATTAACGATTAAGGGCTAAATTGTAATTGGGTTTAATAGGAGAAGTTTCTAGAGCTAACTGCTACTTGATAGGAGTAGTGGTTATAAAAGGGGTTTAATACCCACTAACGTGAAATAAGGTTCCCTTCCTGACCAGAAAAGTGTTCTCTCTCACCCATAACCATCACGAACGGAGAGAGGCAGAAAAGAAAGGCCTAAGGAAGTTAAATCTTATTTCTCTCCTCTTTCAAGGAAATCAAAGTGCACCGGAGAGAAGTTCCTATGGAGAAAGGTACAAGTCTTCCTGTGGAGAAAGGTACACAACATTATCTATTGTTTATTGATTGTTTGTGAGAATCATAGGTTTCAAGATCCTGTTGTTTCCTATAATTGATAGTCTAGGAAACCCCTTAATATTTTACACAAACATGATTAGAGAAGATCCATCAATAAAAGTTTTTTTGATTCAAGAAAGGATAAACAGTGAATTTGCCTATAAGGTTTCGTATAAAAAATCATGGATGACGAAACAAAAAATAATTGCAATTGAATATGACGATTGGGACGAGTCATATGTGAAACTTTTGTCCCGATTTTAACACAAATAATTAACCTAAGCTATTTGACACAAATAATTAACACAATATTAACCTAAAACAAATAATTTAAATATCAACAATAGAATAAACAGAACACAAAAAATATTAACTAAGGTACCAGAATTTGACACAACCAAATCACAGGACTGGAATGACCACCACAACGTAACAACACAAGCTATTTGCCACCACACAGCACAAGCTTTTCGCCACCACCACAAGCGTAACAGCACCAGGAAAGCAGAAGATGAATGTGTTCATTCATTCGGGAGAGCATTTTACATAACGGAACCATGCACCACGTGAAAACGTGAAAAGCTTATTTTGCCACTACCAATTATGCACAATTCTTTACTAAATATCTAACACTTTCTCTCTATATATACATTATCAACAGTTAACACAGTTCATTGTTTCATGTAGATATACAAATTGCATGAAAGCCTTTTCATCATTTCATTACTACCAATTTCAATATTTACAGTGCACTTCTCTTTATTATTTTGCCATGGCTAATATCAAGAGTATTCAACTATCATACATAATAATAATACAAAATAAATATATGATACATGTCTATAATAAAGAAAAATTAAATAACAACAACGCAAAAAATACCTGCCCTAGAAGTGTTTACCCACCACCAGCCACCACCTGAAGGATTTCACTATCATTTTTAGCGAAACAAGGAAGGTAGAAAAATATTTTGAGCATGCAGCACCACCAACGACGCGTTAAATAGCGAAATCCAGCATGGCCTATTTCACCAGTGGGAATGGCGAAACCAACATGGCCTGTTTAGCTAGCCATGCTTGCGAAACCTGCTGCACCCTGTGCGCCTACCACCTGCACCCTGCGTGCCTAGCCCTACATGCCTACCTGAGCTGTATCGCCAGGTTGACTGGCGGAACCACTGTTTCGCAAGTGGCATTGACGAATCCGCCACGTATCGCGTCCCGATCATGTTTCGCCAGTCTCCTCAGCGGAATACGTTTAAATAAAGACCCCTTTTGAAATTTCTTTCAAAAGAGACTCACTTTGAAAATTAGTTTGTAAAACTAATCACATTAGGTCAATTTGCCGGAGTATGTCTCTAGCTTAAATTTATTTTCCGTGTTAGTTTTGAACCTTGTGAGTTCATTTTATCACCACTAGGGTATGTCACCTTGCGATTTCCTGACTCCAAGAACAATTTATTTATGATTTTTGATTAACATCTATTTCAAAAGGAGGTGGATTGAGGTGAATAAATGAAAAAAAATATGAAGAAAAGAGAAAAAGTAAAAAGAAAAAGTAACACATGTGATAAATGATGCGATAGAAAAAGTCAAAGAAATAGAAAAAAAATGGAATTAAAATGGAAGAGTAAATTGTATTGTAAATTTTCTTTAATCATTCACATATCCTCGGATAAAATTAAACACTTATGTGTCAGCAATTCAACATTATGTACAATTTAGCTGTGCAACTGAATTCAAACTTTTGAACACGAAATCTGAACTGTGAAGTGAAGAAGAACTAGCATTCAATTGGATTCTTAAAGTTTCAAAGTTTTGTTTTAGATTAAAAAAATGATAATTAGTGTCTTAAAAATATTGGTTAAAAAACTTAAATAGAAATATTTTATTGAAAGAAAAAAAAATTATATTATTCATAATTTTTTTAACATTCTTTAATAATTTATATAATAAATATTTTTTTAGTTTCTTAATTAATATCTTAATTACACTAATTAATAAGACCTTTACGTCAATGAGATATTAAAGCTCAAATCAATTTGGTGTGTACTTTGTTTTTTTTTTTGTCCAGTGACCAATAGGAACTAGTAATATTTTGGTGGGCATGCCAGCCTACGGTTTTTAAATATTGTACCCTAGTTCATGATTTCGGCTTTTATAATTTTCTGATCAACAACCCATAAACATTGACTCCTACAAAACATGTCGTTGGACTATTTTTTGGGAACATGGCGTGTTGTTTGTCTTTAATTTCCGGGGCACGAGGCACACCGGAATCAAGATCAAAACAATTATGGCAAACGTCATCAGGATAATATCAGTTCATACTTTACATTTACAATAACATGATAATTAAAAATATATTTAGCATATAATGTTAAGTTAATAAACATAAAAAGTTATGTTTCTTTATATGATTTTTTTTATTTGTATTTTTAAAATCATATATATTTATTTGTATCTATGTATATTTTTTTCCAACAAGAATAGCCTATTTATAGGTACAAAAGATAATTGGAGAGGTTCCAAAGGATTAATACAAATAAGGAAAAGTTATAAAAGATAATGAAAGATATGAACAACAACAAAAATATTATTCATAACATTTTTTCTTAAATATTTATTTTCTAAGAATGTGTCTTGTTAAAACCATTTACGAGAAAAAATTCTATGGGATAAAAACCTAGTGAAGGAATAAAAGTACACCATTCTTCAACAGAAAAACTAATGAGACAAAAACATGGTGAAGGGAAAAATAGTGCAAAATGTATTATTTCTCTCCCTTATTCATACAATCATATTTAAGAAGATCAGATTCAATCTTGTGAGTCACTTGTTCAAAAGTTTTTCTTAGTAATGACTTTGTAAATAAATATTTTAGATTCTCACATGACTGAATTTGTTGATTATTTATTTCTTTTGGAGATCATGAGTGAAAAAAAAACTTTGTTAAAATATGTTTTGTTCTATCTCTTTTGATGTATCATTCTTTCAACCAAACAATACATGCACCATTGTCTTCATATGTGATTGTCGATGTGATTTTTTCACATATTGAGCTAAAACTTCTGTAAGATTAGCTTATGTGCTTATTTTGGCTTATTTCACATATATTCATGGAATTTTTTTATCACCTCATGTAAACTTATATTATATCATTATGAGGATCTAATAGATAACCTCTAAAATAGTGAAGTATATGCTTAAGTGTCTTCGTATTGGTGAAGAGTTATATTTTGTTAGTGAATTAGTAGAGAATGATATATCAGATAGTGTATGCACAATAAGATACATTAGTGTTTCAATAACACTAAGACATGGTACTTCATGACCTAGTACTTCTTCATCCTTTTCTCAAGATCTAGAAAGATCTTAGATCACATGTAGATACCTTCAATGATTGGAATGTACAATGAATGTGATTTCTCATATAAAACCTTTTAAGCACCTTTACTTTATAAGTTTCTTGGTGCACAAATTCTATTATTTAAAATTTCAATTTCCCAAATAGAACATTGTGTTTCCTAGGTCCTTTATCTCAAATTATTTTTTTAATCAATTTATAGCTTTTGGAAGTTCTTCAAGAGTTCCAATAATATTTAATCATATACATAAATAACAATTATAAAAAATATATTTTCCAATTTTTGTGAAAATACATAGTAAGTACTCACTAAGTATATTATACCTCATGTGACTTGATTGCTTTAGTCTAGAAAGTATTCTTCAAGAGAATATGCATTATTAGGCAAATTATATCCTTTAGGGAGTTTCATGCAAATGTCATTATCAAGAGAGTCATATAACTAATATAAGTAAGTTGTACCAATATCCATCAAATGTAAATTAAGCCCTTCATTTACTACTAGAGTGATTAAGTATCAAAAGTACTCACATTCACTACAGGTGAATATGTGTCTTCAAAATTAATGTTTGATTATGTTTTCTATTCTCAATTTCACATCCTCATTTTGTTTTTGCACAAAAAATTATTTGAATCCAAAAACATCTTCATGTGCATAACCAACAGTCCAAAAATGTAATAGATTTTAAATCTTCAAGTATATAGATTACATGACCAAAAACCTAACTATTTTTACATTTTCAAGTATATGGATTACATGTACAAAATTTTCATTTTCAGGTTAATGGACTACATGTCCAAAAACATAACCTTGTTTTACAACTTCATGTGTATAAACTACAGGTCCAACAATCATTTGCTTTAGGAACCAAGTCTAATTTTTCCTTAATATATTGAGTCTTTCTATTTTGGTCAATCATTTCTTTGTCTACAATCATTTCTAGACTTACTCTTGATTCCCATTATCATTTTTATATTAAGTGCTACATTATATGCAAATACATTACCAACGTTGGCATTATTTCAGTTCCACCATATTTCATTCATGACATGATATGAGATTTCTTTATTTTCATTAATTTCAGGTACTTAAGTTCTTCTAGAACTAAAACATATAATTATGTTAGATAAATCTTTCAACATTTTCATAACCTAAATTCGGTTGTCTTACTTTTAGCTTTTTTTTTATTAATTAAAGATTTTTATCTTTGGAACCAATGTGTCTAGCACACTCCATTCGTTTCTAAGACCCATTTTGCAATATTCTCCAATAGGAACATCAAATTTTATTGGAGCATTAACAGTTTATACATTTGATTTAGCCACTTTTTTTACTAACCTTTGTAAATGAATTATCTTTTAAGCTTTCAGTTCAAATTGATTTGTACGACAATCAAGATAATGATAATTCATTTCAACTAATCTTTTTTTTCCAATTACTTACTATTTCCCCCTCATGTTCTGAAAACTAATTCAAAATAACAAATGAAAAACTAAGTCGTAAATAAATTTATTATTAATGGTTCAACATATGAAGATTCACACCTAACATATATTAACAACCTCCTTTAAGGACTCATTTTAGTGTGTTGTAATCTAACAATTGGACTCATATTTATAACATAAAACACATACAGATAAAACAAAATATTAAATTGGAAATACATGGTTGCTAATTGAAAATCAATATCAAGAGAGGAGACCTAACTATAACAAGTTGGCATGATGCGAATCAATATTGTAATATGCAAGATTGTATGTTCCAAAGAAAACGTTAAAAGTTTTGATATCATGAGTATATGAACATGTTTTTCATGATTTTCAACATAAATTCCAATAGTCATACAATACCCATTAAAGCATGACATGTAGCCTCTTCTCCATTATCAAGATAAATTCTCTTAATTGGATAATTTGAAAATTAGTTCTAACTCAGATTAATTGAGCCAATAATATCACAAACGTGGTTGTGAGTTGACAACAAGGAAACATATGATCATGTAGTTGATACATCAATTAAAATCATGAAATATCTAAATGATTCACATGTTGAGTGTATTGGTCCACAAATATCATCCTATATCCATTCTAAAAATGAAATGAACTCATTTCCATTTTTTGTTGGTGATTGTTTAATGGTTAACTTCCTCTAGGAATATATAGTACATAAAAATTTATTGGACTGGAGAATCTTTTGGTTCTTCAATGGGTATCCACATGAAATTTCAAATATTTTTCTCATTATAACAAACACGGGTTGACCCTACCAGTCATGCCAAGCGTCAAACTCATTTTTGTTTCGTTAACTTTTGGGTTACAACAATGTTTTTCAATTATACTAATAAACATGTAAGACAAATTTAACATTAATTTTTTATCATATGTGAGTCATTATACTGTTAACGAGATATATAATAAAACTCTAACTATTTCTTAAATTATTTTTCTTGATATTGTTCACCATAAAAGACACATCACATATATTGTATACATGTTTATAAACCAATAAAATCATTCAAGGACAAGTATTGTGACCTTGATACATGTAAAAGCTATTATATTTAGCTATATGAAATCAATCATGGACAATAGATAACTTTAAAGCAATTTCATAGTCCTTTTAATATATAATTAGGTATGTCCATGATAAACAAAAAGAACTGATAACTCACTGAATGTACTTATAAATATAAAGATGACAACACACACACGCACACACACACATGAAGCTCATAGTAATTTGAATTTTGGTCACTATCAAAAGTACCACATTTCATATATTGGTCTATAGATTAATTTAATAAAACATTTCACAAATATGCATATGAAATCCATATATAAATATATACGTTATTGGTTCCTTGAATTTACAAATCTTTCAAGCCAAATAATATGTTTTCAAACAAAAATATGAGTAAAATGATAATGTGAGAATAAGTGTGATTACAAAATAATCCAAAAATTATTCATATAAAACATTTAAATCATAACTAATCAATGTTAATTATATCTATAACAATAATGGATAAATGTTATATAATAAAAATAAACTATTCAAATAATTATATGACAAAATTACATATGTGCAACATTCACTTCAGGGAACGAAGCAATGTCAATCAAATGAATCATATGGTTTTTCATATAAATTTCATGCTTTGTTTTTTCTACAAACATACAAGAAAAAACTTTAAATATTTCTTAAGTTATTATTCTTTGGTATTGCTACTACAAGAGCACATTAAATGCATGAAAATAGATAAAATTTTCTTTTTAACATACTATTATTGATAATTTTTTCCATACAATATCAATCAACTAGCAATCATGAATATTGCATATTTATACTCATAATATAACATACACATAATATAATTTTCTTTTGCATACATACACATAATATATAACATGTAAATATATTCACCTACAATGGTAAGACTAATCAATATAAATATCTTAAACAATTATCACAGAATTACAAATATTTTTGCTTCCTATTTTAAAATTATTAATTAATATGTGTATAATTATTTAGATTGCATATACTCAAGAATCATACATAATATTTTAATAATATTTAACAATTGTAATTACCTGAATCAGAACATATATTAGCAAATAAAATATTAATGTAACATATTACTTTATATATTATGTGATTTTGATGCACATATAGAAATATTATGAGCAAGACTAATCATGATATGATATCACGTAAAAATTAAGATAAATTAATAGATACAAATTGAGATTTTAATAAAGAGTAAAATTTCTCATTCTTTAGTAATGAAAATTATTTTTTTGTATTATTTTTTTACTTTCGGTGAGAAAGAATCAAATTTTTCTATACTCTTTCTTCAAGAATGAATTTTTTTTTTCTTTTTTTACACTATTTTCTCACTTATGATGAGAAAAAATCGATCTTTTTTATTCTCATTCTTCAAGAATAAAAAATTCTTCATTTTTCACTTTTAGTATGATTTTTCCACTTTTGGTGATGCAAAAAAAAAATCAAATTTCTTTCTTTGTTTCCTTTTGTATGGTCTTCAAGACTTTTTACAAAAATATTTTTAGGATTTCTTCATTTGAAAGTATCTTTAAGACACATTATGCCTTTATAAAATTCATATTTATGTGAACAATATAACTATTTACATTATAGTTATGAATACTATAATTAGGGAGACATGAAGAACTTTGAAATGTGAACTCAAAAGAATATGACTTAATTTCTTTTGCACAAAATTAAATTATAATAAAATTCATAAGTCTCAACCATTAAGGCATAATTTTCTCACTTCGAGTGAGAAAAATTATTCTTTTATTTTCACTTTTGCATTTCTCACTTCATGTGAGAAAAATATTCCAAAATGTTCCTTCTATGATAGAGTCTTCAAGATTCTCAGATGATCAAATTCACATAGTATGAATAATAAATTTTGAGAGAGAAAAAATCTAACCTTGAAATATGAATTTAAAAGAATAATTTTCTTTAATTGATTTCTTTACATGACTTTTCCTTGCAAGTTGTAATACCAATTGCTAATGACCGTGGAAGAAAGACAATTATATTGATAACTTGTTAAATAAAATATAACTTGAAAGATGTAGAAAAGTAGAGAGAAAAGTAAAGAAAAAGAGAATACAAGAGTTTAAAGAGAATGAGAAATATGCATATTTTTCCAATAGAAGTAGCTTATTTATAGGTATAAAAGATAATTGGAAAAGTTACAAAAAAATAAATATAAATTAGGAAATATTATAAAAGATAATGAAAAATAGACAATAACAAATAAATTATTCATGACATCATTTTTTTCATTCTCTATGATAAAAATCTTCTTTCGCACTAATTATCTAACTTATATACCAACAAGGTCCAACAAAATTGATAAATGATTAAGTTCCCTAAGTATGTCGATAGAGATTTGATTCTCTAACCATGCATATGATGAAGACTTTATTGAGAAAGATAAAATTCACTTCAATGATTTCTACTTCTTAAGAATTAAGAATTAGTATTATGACTTCTAACTATAAGATACCTTACTTTGATTTTAAAAAAAAAATCTAACTTATATAACACATTTATGTATAGATTACACTTTATACATATTTTTATGAGAAAAAAAAAGTTATTTTCTTTTTGTCGACAACTTAATTCACAATGTTTATTTTAATAACTAAATTTTTTCTTTCTTATAAATGAATGAGACCAAACACTAAATGTTCCTTTCTTTTAATAAATACTAACTATATCTTCAGTTTTTTTTTTTTGGAATCCAACTAGATATTCATATAACTTGATAATTGCTACATTTATACATTTTTAAAAATAAAAAATATCACTTTATTATTTTAAATTAATTACTACAATATTTAATTTTCTTATAAATTATATACCAACGTCATGCGTACATAGTTAATTAATGTCATTAAGTATAATATGATTTTTAAATTATCTAATGTTAATGCATTGATTGAATAAAATTAATTTTAATTATCTGATACATATAGATACATCTTGATTAAAAATAATAGTGTAGATGCATGTTATCTTTAGATAAGTAACTAAGCACAATAGATTTAGAAAACTAAAATTTGGAGAATAAAGAAATCTCTACTTTGAGTTTTATATGTCTACATTTATTTAATCATGTTTCACAATATCATTGGCCTTTTTCGAAAATTAAAAAAATTATAATTTTTATTAAATGAAGATGATGATAATAATTAAAAAATATTTCTTTACTCTATTATTTATTTATTTAATCTTGCATATGTTTCACTTTTCTTTAAATCTAAAATTATAGTGTTTTTTTAATCATGCATATGAAAATATACATTAATAAATTTCCTTAAAATACAAATATATTGTAAACTATATCGTATAAAAAAAAAAATTATAGATTATATTTTCACTTCACCTCTTAACCTTACATGCATGTTGTAATAATAAGATTTGAACATGTCCACATCAAACATCTTAGTTGGCAGAATTGTGAGACATGCAATGAACATGTGAGGAGTGTCCAAGCTGCTTTTCTGCGGTTCGTATGTCATTCTCATCGTTCTTGTATAGATTTCTCATAAGTTCATTTCCATAAGTTAAATGCTTATAAAAATTAGACCTTATTATGTCCGGCCTTTGCTACCTAGGGTTATAGCAAATTTTAAGGGTTAGGCTGTAATGCCCATGGTGAGGCCATTCGATGTTTGTGTGTGTGAGAGTGACAGACATTAGAGCATTGAGAAGACATTTCTTTACGAGAGCATAAAATAGAGCACACCCTTTTTTTCTTAGATTGTTTTCTTCTTTCAAAAGAAATCTTATTTGAAATACAATTATATCACTGAAAATACTCTTCAACAATAGTAGAACCTTAATTTCTTATATATAAACATCTTAAATTCTCTTCCACTAAATCAAATCCCATTAATTAATTTTTGTAAAAAAAAAAATCCTATCAATTTAAGTATGTCAAGTACTGCACTTACATTAATGATTAGATAACTAGATGCAAAGCATATTATTGAATTGATATAGGTATAAGTAGTTCAAAGTTATTGATTTCACCATAAGCAAATCGTGGTTGAACAAGTGATGTATATACGTGTGCAATATTTAGAATACACTAATTTTATTATTAATAAGAAAAGATGAGTTGGAGACTTAAGAGAGAGCATTGTCCATCATGCTTGCAGCATTAGTTTCATTTACGATTTACAAATATTTTAACATAACAATATAAAATAAAATAATATTAAATTTAAAAAATAGGAAGTGTCATGAGCTGATGAGTTTAAGTGACATGAGGGCCGAGGGGTATCATTTAAAGCACAGTGGAAAAGAAATAATGGATGATGTATGTATATTCTATTGGAAACTTTGGATTTTTTTTTTACACTATGTACGATTGGGCTTAGGCTATTTATTTATTTTAATCAAGTTTGAGCAAGTTAACTGTACATTATTTGTAGTATGACTTTCCCATGAGATTTTTTTTTTTTAACATGGAGCAAGTCACACTTTAGAAGTACGACATTGCTCTTTTTAAATTTCTTTTAAAACCCTACATAAGTCAAACTTACACCACTCAATTACAGGAGCAATAATTTTCATGCACTTCATATATACACTTTCTTATTTGCATTATTTTTGTTGAGGTCTCTCAATACAATTTTTGTTGTTGTTTTGGCTAATAAAGTTGGTTAGAAGGAAGTTATTACTTTTGATTGATAACACTCTTGTGGACATTCTTTCTTATCAGAAATCTGGATCCTCTCCTGCATACTCTAGCTTCTCTCCGGCAACTGTGTTGACCCTCAGATATGTTTCATGGTCATGGTTAAGAAAAAGAATAGTACTTCTCTTCTCTCTCTCAAGCTTATCTCAAAGGACACTGACCTGACCTTTTGTAGTGTTCTATGTGATATTCTAATTGCTCTTGTAAATTGATATCTTCATACCTGCAAATTAATATCCACTTATAATAGAGCAATGATGGATATATAATGAGGTACTCATACATGTAGGTAACTGTAATTTGAAATTATTTAAACGTTCTTTATCATATATAAAGTAATTCTAATTTATTTTTTGTATAAATATATATTTCAATTTTTATTTTATGTTTTACTTCTTAAAAAAAAATATTTTAATAAATATCTACGTACATTTGTGAATATACATGAATAGTTGTACTAATACTAGGGAATGACCAAGGATTACTATTTACTACCCATTTATATACACCGTCACATTTTAGTAAAAATATTGTGAATAGTTTTTGACAACATTTAAAAAATATCATCAAATATGAATAATTGTTATTAATATGTTTTTGTAATATATATTTTATCAAATATTGTATATAGTTCATATCACTAAATGCTTTAGCAGGACATGTGATATAGACAATATTTGATAAAATGTCACAATATATTATTAACATTTATTTATATTTGGTGTCATTTTTTAAATATCGTCAAAAGCTTTTAGTAACATTTTTACTATATGTTAAACTAAAAAGTATTGTTAAAGATCACATGTGTAACAGTGATATAACTATCTCATATTGCCATCACTACTATACTATTGCTAGCTTAGATACTGATCTAGTGGAAATAAAAAATTATCTATAATAATATTTGGGATAAGACAAATTAAAATAAGGAATGTTATTGTTAACTAGTGACTTTTCTTAGTGAGTGAAGGGCTTGAAATATTGAGTAGCTTTTGCAATAATTGAGTTGTTAATTGGTATTGATGTATGCTACTTTTTATAACTTATCCAAATACTCAGTGTGTTTGATAAAGAAAAACATAGGTGAAAAATAGAGTGAATGAAAATACAAAAAACTTAGAATAGATGAACAAAAATAGGTGAGAAATATAATAAAAATAAATGTTTTTATTTTAATATAAAAAAGAAAAATATTGATAATCAATTATGAAGAATCATTTTATAATGGATTATCAATGCTTCATAATTAATTATCAAATTTTCATAATAAATTATTAGTTTTTAAACAACTACTTTAACATATAATAGCATTCATAAATGATTATGCCTATTAATAATTGATTTTTATTGTTGGGAAACACAAACAATACAATTTCTGCACATTTTAGGAAGAAAATAAAAAGGTGTGAATCCCACACCTTTTCATTCATACCTATTTAATTTCCCCCATGCATATTTTCATACAACCAAACAAATCCACTTTTTTCCCTCTTATTTTGTATTTCTCCTATTTTCCCACCATTCTCACCTACCAACCAAATTGCCAATTTCAATTAAATTATTTTGCATTATTTTAGTTTTAATTTTTATTCTTATTTTGACAAAAAGTTATAGAAAAATGAATGGAGATAAAAAAAGAAGAAGAAATAAAATAAATAAATAAAATGATATTTGAAAAATATTCTTTTTCTTAATAGACTATGATCCAAACATGTCCCTTTGGACTAAGTTAGGCAACTAGTGTCTTGTTTGGTTTGACACTTTTGGGCCAAAATATAGTTGCTAGCTTAGCTATTAGATATTGATATAGTAAAGGCTCCTTCTATTTACACCTCAGTATTTCCAAAGTAGACCCGATATCCCCCTCCCCTTTTTACTTATACTTTTTTTTAAGAAGTATACCCCTTTTGCTTTATGAAAATGTATTTCCAAAATTATATATACATATTCTAGAAATGTATTTGGAACTATGATTCATAGTTCTAGAGGTATACTTTTGGAATAAGTAAATATTTTTCAATAAAATATCACTTAAGAATTAAGATAATTGACGAGAAATAAAGAAAAAAAAGATGATAAACGCTTATCTTATACTCATGTTTGTTAGTCTTTTTTTTCATCTTATCATTAGTGTTCTTTAAACCCTCTCTAAAATCTTATTTTTTACCTTATCTTTATTATTCTTTTAACCCTAATTTTAAACTATCTTCATCATATATTCATTATATAATACTATATTTTCATCATTAATATACAATATTTTGTGTTTTCCTTCATGTGGCAATGCGTTTCGAGGTTTGTTCATCGCTAACTTCATGTGACATTGAATAGTTGACGTAGACTTGGATGAGAAAATGAATGAATGCACTTAAAGAAAAGAAACCAATGTCAAAAGCTTTTCTTTGTAATTAAGGTGTATAATATATGAAGTTAGTGATGAACGTATCTTAAAACACAGTGTCACATGAAGGGAAACAAAAAATATTGTATAATAATGATAAGAACAAGGTATTATATAATGAATATATGGTGAAGATAGTTTAAAATTATGATTTAAAGAATAATAAAGATAAGATGAAAATAATATTTTAGATAGGATTTTAAAAAAACTAATGATAAGATGAAAATAAGACTAACAAACATAAGTATATGATAAGCGTTTATCATCTTTTTATTTTATTTCTCATCAACTATTTTAATTCTTAAGTCATATTTTATCAAAAAATATATACCTAATCCATAAGTATATCTCTAGAACTATGAATCCTAGTTCTGGAGATACATTTATGAAATATGTATATGTAATTCTAGAAAGCAAAAATGGTGTACTTCTTTAAGAAAAATATGATATAATGGATAATTGAGAGATCAAAGGGGCTATGGGGTGTACTTAGAAAAATTGAGGGTAAAAATAACAAGAGCCTAAATAAATGAATAATCTTCGGGAAAAGGCTAAATAAGGGATGATATTGTTCACGAGTGACTTTCCTTAGGGAGTGAAGGGCTTGAAATATTGAGTAACTTTTACAACAATTGAATTGTTGGTATTGATGTATGCTATTTTTTATAACTTGTCAAAATACTCAGTGTTTGGTAAGGAAAAAATAGGTGAAAAGAGTAGATAAAAATGCAGAAAACATAAATAGATGAAATAAGTGAGCAATATAGTAAAAATAAATGTTTTTAGTTTATAAGAAATAGAAAAAATAAAAGAATAATATTGATAATTTATTATGAAAAATCAATTCATAATCGATTATCAATGCTTCATAATTAATTATGAAATTTTTCATAATAAATTATTAGTGGTAAAACAACTATTCCCTCCATCTCATTATAATTATCGTGTAAGAAACTTCTTTTATCTCAATATAATTGTCATTTTAGTTTTTTAATTAATTGCTTTTTTCACTTATATCCTTTATAAATTAATGATGAACTACAAAATTTAGAAATGAATTAATGATGACGTAAGATTAATTTTTTAAAATTACTATTTTATTTCATCTATTTATTATTTTTTCTTGATCTGTCTAAAACAGCCTAGGATGACTATTATTTTGGAATGAAGGGAGTACTTTAACATGTAATAGCATTCATAATTGATTGTGCCTATTGATAATTGATTTTTTTAATCGATAAATGTAATTTTTTGTTAGCAAGAAGAATCAAATCCATGACTTCTTCCTCCTTGCTTCTCCTTGATAATTGATTATTATAGTTGGAAAATGCAAACAATGCAATTTCTGCACATTTTGGGGAGAAAATAAAAAGGTGTGAATCCCACACCTTTTTATTCATACCTATTTAATTTCCTCCATGCATATTTTCATACAACTAAACAAATCCACTTTTTTCCCTCCAATTTCTTATTTCTCCTATTTTCCCACCATTCTTACTTACCAACCAATCTGTTAATTTCAATTAAATTATTTTGCATTACTCTAGTTTTAATTTTTATTCTTATTTTGAAAAAAGTTATAGAAAATTGAATGAAGAAAAACAAAGAAAGGAGTAATAAAACAAACAAATAAATAAAATGATATTTGAAAAATATTTTTTTTTTCTTAATAGTCTATGATCCAAACTTGTCCCGTTGGACTAAGTTAGCCAACTAGCCTTTTGTAGGCCCGAACACTTTTGGGCCCAAATAGTTGTCTATCGCAAGACTATTCCCTAATTTACCATACCCTAGTTACAAGGGTGGTTACTAGTAATTAAGATTAATGACATTAGTTGAGAAAATTGCATGAGACCTATGCCACCAAACACCTATATATGACAAAGGCAAACTCTGGTGTCAATATGACATCTCCTGCCTTATTTTTACTCTAGACATCAAAGTCTTTATTATAATTTATAAGAGCACCACCATCACCTACCAGAAATTGCACCAGATTTTCAACACCAAAGTAGAACCTTCTACACTTAGTTATTATTAGCATCCCTAAAATCAACACGTTAATCACCCATTTATGTTAGAATTAATATCTCATGTGAGAGACATGTCACTTATGTAAGGACTAATAAATAATTAATTAATAATTAAACACTATATTTTAATTGGGTTAAATAGAATAAGTTTCTAGAGCTAATTGCTACTTGATGAGAGTAGTGGTTATAAAAGAGGTTAATACCCATTAACGTGAAATAATGTTCCCTTCTTGACAAAAAGTATTTTCTCTAATCCCTAGCCATCACAAATGGAGAGAGACATAAAGAATAGTCAAGGAAGCGAAATCTTGTTTCTCTCCTCTTCCAAGGAATCAAAGTGCACTAAAGATAAGTCTCACTATGGAGAAAGATACATACTATTTATCTATTATTTGTGAGAATCATATATTTCAAGATCATATTGGTTTCCTATAATTGTTAATTTAGGGAACCCTTAAGTTTTACATGTAGTATCAGATCATAGGCTATGAAATTTATGATTCTTCAAGAATGATTTATTTTCTCCCAATTATGAATGAACCCTAATTATAAAATTTAGGGATTTTATTTTATTTTTCCGGTGCAAGTATGAAATTTTATGAATGTTAAAATTGTTTTTCCCAAACATTTTGCATAAAGAAAGAAATCACAAATCCTCTCTTCATGTGTGTGCTAACTAAAACGTGTTTTCTTTCTTTTAATTAATTTAATTGTGGAGAAAGTGGGTAGCCGAAGGCAAAAGAAATTCTTTGGAATTGCTATTCTCAACCCATTTTTTGCTATTCTCAATCCCACATGTCTTTTTTTTCAATTTTATTATTAAATGTGATTAAAGGATTGAAAGTTTATGTCCTGTAATTAAATTAACGTGAATGCTTTAAAATTATCAGCAGCATTAAATATGTATATGCTATATATTTGCTTGAATGTGATATAAATTTTTATTATTTTATTGGTTATAATGTGAATGTATGATATTTATTTGGCATGGAATGAAATTAATAAATGGTTATGAATTGTTAATAGTAATATGTATCTATAGGCCATATATTTGATTGGAATTAAGTGTATGATGGATTTATTAGTCACCAAAGTGACCACAAACCTATAAGGTTATTTAATTCTAAATTAATGATTATTTCAATTACTCATAGAATAATGGATGCTAAATTATATGATTATTGGTTTATCGGTAATTGAAATTCATTGTTATAAGGCATTTATGGATCACCCAAAAGTTGATTAGTTGTTCTTATAATTAATGAATATAATTATAGGTGATTTGTGTGTATCATTAGTTTTATTTATATACCCAAAGGAAATAGGTACTATTAATTAGTGCATATTTAATTGTCAAATAATGTTAAGAGTTTTATTAGCATCATCATGTTTGTATGTTGTGTGTTGATGTATCATCCAAAGGAGAACATCAATATATATGGATTGTTATTTGAATGAATTATATGTATGACATGCGCTTTATGTCTCAAAACACTTTTATGAATTTTATTATGCAGTACCCGTTCCCAATTCATTGAACTCTCGTGTATCATCTGTGCCAATTTTTAATGGGCTTAACTTCTCTTATTGGACTGAGCAAGTCCAATTTCATCTCGGTATTTTGGATCTTGATCTTGCTATATTGGAATAAAAGCTTGCTACTATTACTGATGCTAGTAGCAATGAAGAGAAAGCCTATTATAAAGTTTGGGAAAAATCTAACAAACTCAACTTAATGTTCATGAGAATGACTGTTGCAGACAATATTAAGACAACTCTTCCTAAGATCGATAGTGCTAAAGAATTTATGGGATTTGTGGGAGGGCGCTCTCAAACAATTGATAAGTATCTTGCTGGGACATTAATGAGTACACTGACCATCATGTAATTTGATGGTTTACGTACTATGCATGAACATGTCATTGAGATGACAAACATTACAGTAAGACTAAGACATTGGGAATGGCTATGAATGAGAACTTCCTTATTCAATTTATTCATAATTCATTATCGTCTGAGTATGGCTCGTTCCAAATGAGCTATAATACTATGAAAGATAAATGGAAAGTGCAAGAATTGCACTGTATGTTAGTTCAGGAAGAAATGAGGCTTAAGAATCAAGGGAGTCACTTAGTCCATTATGTAAGCCACCAAGGGAATCAAGGAGCTGGAAAGAATTTTGCGAAGAAGCATGATAAAGGCAAAGGGCTATTAAAGATCAATGACGGTCCTGTGCAAATCCAGAACAAGGCAGCAAAGAACAATAATTGTCATTTCTGTGGGAAATCTGGACATTTCTAGAAGGATTGCCCAAAGCGTAAGTCCTGGTTCGGAAAGAAAGATGAGCTTAATGCTCTTGTATGTTTTGAATCAAACTTAACTGAAGTTCCCCATAATACATGGTGGATTGATTTTGGATGTACGACTCATGTTTCTAATACTATGCAGGGATTCCTTACAACCCAAATCATAAGCCCAAATGAGAAGTTTGTCTTCATGGGAAAGCAGTCAGGACTTATCATTTAAAACTCAACATTGGACATAATTTAGATTTACTGGAAACTCTTTATGTCCTTAGTTTATCTAGGAATTTAGTTTCATTATCTAAACTTGATGTCACTGCATACTCTTTCAATTTTGGTAATGGATGTTTCAATTTATTTAAGCATAATCATCTCATTGGTACTTATGTTCTTTGTGGTGGTTTATATAAATTGAAATTAAATGGTTTGTATGCTGAAACCATTTTAACTCTGCATCATAATGTTGGCACTAAACCTAGTTTAGTGAATGAACAATTTGTTTTCTTGTGGCATAAGCGTTTAGGTCACATTTCTAGAGAAAGGATGGAAATATTAATAAAGAATGAAATTCTTTACGATCTAGATTTTACGGATCTAAATATTTGTGTGGATTATATTAAGAGAAAACAAACAAAACATACAAAGAAAGGAGCTACAAGAAGTACTCAGCTTCTTGAAATTGTGCATACTAGTATTTGTGGGCCTTTTAATGTTAATTCTTTCAAAAGGAAAGATATTTTATCACCTTTATTGATGATTATTCACGTTACAGTTATGTCTACTTACTGCATGAGAAATCTTAGGCAGTGGATGCCTTACAAATTTACTTGAATGAAGTAGAAAGACAATTAGACAAAAAGGTGAAAGTTATTAGATCTAATAGAGATGGTGAGCATTACGGAAGATACAATGAAACTAGGCAACGCCCAGGTCCATTTGCTAAACTCCTTCAGAAACGTGGCATTTGTGCGCAATACACAATGCTTCGTACACCACAACAAAATGTTGTATCAGAAAGGTGTAATAGGACTTTAATGGATATGGTTAGGAATATGTTAAACAATTCAAATTTACCTGTATCTTTGTGGATGTATGCCTTGAAAGCTGTCATGTATTTGCTGAATAGGGTTCCTAGTAAGGCAATTCCAAAGACACCTTTTGAACTAAGCTTAAATAGGACATCTAGTATAAGGCACTTGCATGTTTGGGATTGCCCGACAGAAATAAGGGTTTATAATTCACAAGAAAAAAAATTGGATGGTAGAACAATTAATGGATATTTCATTGGTTATCCAAAAAATTCAAAGGAGTATATGTTTCATTATACTAATCATGGTATGAGAATTATCGAAATTGGAAATGCAATGTTCATTGAAAATGGTGAAATAAGTGGGAGTATAGTTCCACAAGATGTGAAAATTAAAGAAGTTAGAGTTCAAGTACCTTTAGCTTGTGCCTCTAGCGGTAAGGTGATTGCTCTTTTAGTTGTTCCAAACAATAATGAAGAAAAACAACAAAATAATAAGCCCGTGATACATAATGAACCTATTGTGGAAGAACCATAAGAAGTTGCACTGAATGTGAATGTATGAATACATGATTTTAATGATGCCAAAGAAGAATAAAACAAGGTTGCTTCAACAAAACAAAGCCTTGCTTCAAGATTAACTCAAGATCAAGCCTTTCCTCAAAACAAAGTGTTTCCAAGACATCCAAGGCTCTAGTAATTGATTACTAGGCAATGTAATCGATTACCAGAAGACAATTTTGAAAAGAAAACTTTTAAAAAGGGTTTTGAATTTGAATTTTGAACCTGTAATCGATTACTAGATGTTTGTAATCGATTACCAGCAACAAAACTCTTGAAATTCAAATTCAAAAGTCATGACCCTTCAAAATATAACTGTGTAATCGATTACCAAAAACCTGTAATCGATTACGAGTGAAAAAATTCAGAAAAAACTTTTGAAAAGATACATCTCTTCAAACCATTTTGAAAAGGCATGAATGACCTATATATATGTGTAAGAAAGAGATATTCCAATAGAACTTCATTTTCAAATGCTCTCTCAACAACTCTTGGGCAAACACTTGCAAATCTATTGAGAGTTCATCCAGGAACTTCAAATTGTATTATCCACTCTAATGGAGAGAAATCTTTCTGTTCTTTTCAGAAAGTCAATTGTAATCAAGAGACTGGTTGTCTCTTGAATTGTGAGTTTCCCGAACACAAGGGAAAGAGATTCCTTGGGTGTTCAGAAGTTGTAAAAATGAATTTTTTCAAAGTTAGTGAAAATCTCAAGTGGGTTGCTTAAGGACTGAACGTAGGCACGGGAAGTGGCCGAACTAGTATAAATCAAGTTTATATTTCTCTCTTCCCTTTATCTCATTTATTTTATTGCAATCAATTTTGTCTTGCATGTTTAAAGAATATTGTTAAATTGATTGTTGCTTCTTCTTCTGCATTTTGAGCCTATCATTTAGAAGGGGGTTAAAAGTTTGTTAGTGGGAATTTAGAAACTTAATTCACCCTCCCTCTTAAGTTATTGAGGCCACTTGTCCAACACTGAAGAGGTCTCAAAGAGAAAAGAGACCAGTTATTTTGAATGACTATATGGTATACCTACATGAAACAAAAATAGCTTAAGTATTAATGGTAATGATCCAGTTTCATTTTCACAAGTTGTAAGTTGTGATAATTCTGAGAAGTGGTTAAATGCTATTAAAGAAGAGATAAATTCCCTGGAACATAATGGTGTTTGGGACCTTGTAGAATTGCCAAAGGGCTGTAAGTGAGTTGGTTGTAAGTAGGTCTTCAAGACTAAACGTGAATTTCATGGTAACCTTGAACGTTACAAGGCTAGACTTATTGCTAAGGAATTTACTCAGAAAGATTGATTATAAAGAGGCATTTTCACCGGTATTATGAGAGGATTCTTTCAGGATTATCATGACATTAATTGCCCATTATGACTTGGAGCTACATCATATGGATGTGAAAACTATTTTTCTTAATGGAGATTTAGAGAATAATGTTTATATGGACCAACCAATGGGGTTCTTAGTTGAAGGAAAGGAACACATGGTGTGCAAATTAAAGAAATCAATATACAGTCTTAAGCAAGTTTCTCGCTAATGGTATTTGGAGTTTAATGATACCATTGTTTCCTTTGGATTTAAGGAAAATTATGTTGATCAGTGTATATATTTGAAGGTTAGTGGGAGTAAGGTTATTTTTCTAATTCTATATGTTGATGATATCTTGTTTGCAACTAATGATCTTGATCTTCTTCATTAGACTACGAAGTTTCTCTCTAGCAACTTTGAAATGAAAGATATGGGTGAGGCAAGCTATGTGATAGGGATAGAAATATTCCAAAATAGATCACAAGAATTGTTAGGCTTGTCTCATAAAGCATATATCAAGAAAGAATTAAAGATATTCTAGATGGAAAATTGCTCAGCATCACCCATTCCAATTCAGAAAGGAGACAAATTTTGTCTTGCACAATGTCCTAGAAATGATCTGGAATGAAAACTAATGGAAGTAATTCTGTATGCATTAGTTGTTGGGAGTATTATGTATGCTCAGATTTGTACTCGAGCAAACATAAGCTTTGCAACTGAAATGTTAGGAAGATATCAAAGTAATTCGGGAATGGAACTTTGGAAAGTTGCAAAGAAAGTTATGAGATACTTACAGGGAATGAAAGATCACATGCTTACATATAGGAGGTCTAATCATCTTGAGATGATTGGGTATTCAGACTCAGATTTTGTTGGATGTGTGGATACGAGAAAATCCACTCTTGGCTATGTATTTCTTTTAGCCGAAGGAGTAGTATCGTGGAAGAGCGCCAAACAATCAGTTGTTGTTGCATCTACCAAGGAAGCTAAATTTGTAGCATGTTTTGAGGCTACAATTTAGGCTAATTGGCTGCGAAACTTTATTTCAAGGCTTGGAATTGTCTATAGTATTGCTAGGTCGTTGAAAATGTATTGTGATAATTTTGCAACAGTATTTTTCTCTAAAAACGACAAGTACTTTAAGGGTGCTAAGCATATGAAATTGAAGTACTTTATCATGAAGGAAGAAGTTCAGAAACAGAGAGTGTCAATAGAACATATTAGCACAAACCTTATGATAGTTGATCCTTTGACAAAAGGATTTCTGCCCAAGACATTTACAGAACATGTTGAAAGTATGAGCATTATTGTTATTGATGATCATTAAGTGTAATTTAACTTATGCATTTTACTGATACTTTGAGCTCATTTATGATATGTTTTTGATTAATTGTTCTCTATGTTTGCATGCATATTTGTATTAGAGTAATGTTAACAGGTTTTGTTTTGAATAAAGACATTATGTTGGACCAATTATGTACTCCTAACTAATGGTCATGTTAAAGAGAAGACTAATTTGTAGTACATGGAAAGGTCTATGTCGATTAAGTGATGTATAACTGCCATGACTCAAATTGGTTCCTATTCTTAATCATGAAATTATGATGTACCCAATGTATAGAAGGGTTTAGTCATTTTAATGCACATTATGTTAGTTTAATCTATTTATTTATTTAGTCCATAATGTTTAGTAATGTCACATAAGTCAAGTGAGAGAATGTTAAAATTAATGTCTTATGTGAGAGACATGTGACTTATGTAGGGACTAATAAATAAATAAATAATAATTAAGGACTAAATTGTATTTGGTTGAATAGGACAAGTTTCTAAAGATAACTGCTACTTGATGTGAGTAGTGGTTATAAAAGGGACTAATACACACTAACGTGAAATAAGGTCCTCTTCTTGACAAAAAAATGTTCTCTCTAATCCCTACCTATCACAAACGTGGAGAGACAGAAAGAATAATCATGAAAGCAAAATCTTGGTTCTCTCATCTTCCTAGGAATTAAAGTGCATCGGAGACAAGTCATACTATGGACAAAGAGATGCACTATTTATCTATTATTTGTGAGAATCATATATTTCAAGATCTTATTGGTTTCTTATAATTGTTAATCTAGGAAACCCTTAAAGATTACATTTTAAGCTCATATAAGCTTTTATTCAACATGAACTTTTGTCGTTAAAAATAAAACTAAGATAAAAATTACAAATTTAATTGAAATGATAAAAAATAAGTAATTAGTTTATTTAAGAAAAGAAAGAAATTGAATTGATTGGATTTAAAGTTTAAAAGGGGTTGATTAAAAAAAAGCACGCAACAAAAAAGGAGGGCACAAGATAATTAAAAAGACGGGGTAGGAAAAATAAACAATAGAAGTAGAAAGAAGGCGGAGATACTAATAAAGTTCCTCAAAGTTGGTAGCTAGTTGGATTCCTTAAGTATACTGATAGAAATTTGATTTTCTGGGCAAGTGTACAGAGAAAACTTTATTGGAAGGTAAAAACTCACTTCGTTGATCTCTATGCCTCTCAAGAATTAATCTCATATCAACTATAAAGATATCTTGCTTCTCGGAAAATAAATCAAGAAGATAGAAATTTTCAAAATCCTAAAGAGTATCTTGAATAAAAGAAAGAAAGAAAAAAAAAAAGTTGAAGCACGATAAGAGAGCAAGATATAGGTACAAAATATGAGGTAACAAGGTTTTGTTACATGATAGAGTATAGAAAAAATTACACTTTCATATCCTCCTGTGTTTCTAGTGAATTGCATATGATATTCTTATAAAAAATAGTTTTGAGTTTCCCTCTAATCCATACCAATATTTCACAGCACTCATGAATAAAAAGAACAGGAAATAACCATGTCCACTATTTTCAATTTTTCATTGGATACCAGCAATAGACATAATTTGTGTTCCCCCTTCAACCTTTGCTCGGCCATTGCTTGCGTCTCCTCCATCAAAGTCGTCGAACAAGAACCCCTGCTTTTCCTTGTCTCATGTTTTGTTTTATTTTTCTTTCAGATTTGAATCTGTGAGGATTTTTGTTTGGGCTTGTCATGGTTTTCGTTTTGTGGGCCGAGGCCCTCTTTTAGTAGGCCGTTTAAGTAGTGAGATTTTTTTTATCCCTAAAAAAAAAACATTTTTATCTATGAGAATAAAAAATAATGTGAGAATGTTTAGATAGTTGATACATCCTACTAAAATAATTTAGTTAGGCCGCTTGTTTAACATCAGTTTAGGATTAATTGCTTTAATTAAATTTTTAAGAAATAAAAAACCTGAAAATGATAAAGTGATCAGAAATTTCGGTGGGATCATGGGTTAGGAATTTGGAATTAGGCCAATTTAGATTAATTTCTAATTTGCAAGAGCTTTTTATATCAAAAGCTGAAGTATATAAATTTAATTTATGTGAATTTTTTTTATTTACTGTATCTTTCAATTTATTTTATTTTTATGTGAATAGAATTTTTAGAATTTATTCAATCGAACCTATAGAGAAAAAAACCTACAACATTACTTTTATCCTTTAAAATGAAAAGAAGTTGATTAATTCAGTCTATTTTTTACATCAATCTCTTTTCAGGAGGTACTAATGTGATCGGCATTTTTTTAAAGACAAAAATGACAATTTTCTAATTTTGAAGATTAATGTGAGTAATCCTAGCTTTTTATAAATATAAAATGTGTTTCATTCCTCTTTTAAAAGATCATTACATTAATTTTTTTCCCGTGTACCAAAACAAAGATCATTACTTTAAAAAAAAACTGTGAATCATATATCAACTTAACACTTAACAAAATCATTTTTTTAACCAAAGCGTATCTAAAGTTTTTTACTTGACACTCAATTAAATCTTCTCACTGATAATTGAACATCAGATTTTAATAAAATCATTAACGACATAAATTAGTTCCTAAAAATATAAAAACATTAATTCAAGTCAAAGAAAGAAATAAAATATCCTATATGTTTAATCTTCATACAATTAAATAAATTTTTCCCTTTAAAAAATTTAAAATGTCTTCTAAAATTTTGAGTAATAATACTCATACATCTCATTTTCGTACAACCTACTTTCACCCCATTCTTTTTACTCTATATCTCTATCATTTTCATTACATCACATGCTAATTTTAGCGTGAATAAGTCTCCCATATGATATAATGTGGACCACTTTAGAACACCATTAAATTCATCTCATCTGCAAATTATTTTGGTGCACCCTCTGCACTAGACTCTCTTTCCTTCTCTCTCCTATCCCTTTCTACTTTTCATTCTCCAACAAATTTACCGTGGCTCACCACCAAGGGTGAAACTAGAGACATAAAGAAGAAAGTTGTAATGTTAAACTTAACATGTTAAAAGTTGAAGGGGGAATTTTCTATTTTAGGTGCAATTACTAAGGCATTTTGATTTTTCAGGGGCAGTGGATGCCCCTTTTCATATGTTTGTATTTCTGCCCCTGCTCATCACCGTCGAAACCCTCCTCCATTCTTCAATTGATTTGTCGTCACTTATCGGTGTCCGATATCTGATATACGAGTCTGTGTCAATGTTCGACAATAACATGATTTATATTTTGGATGTTACAGGTGTCTATGTGTCCGTGATATTCGGTGCTTCATAAGTCGTCACTCATTGCTGCTCGAGGCATTTTTTTCACAGCACGCCCGCACTAGATCCATGACATTGTCAACTTCGTCAAAGTCACACTGGCTTGTGATTTGATAAAATTACTAAATCAAGAGATTGAAATCAAGGGGTCTTTCTTGTGGGATTTTTGTCCAAGATCTAGGTTAAACCTTGGTTGGTTGGTTGTTGCTTCGATTGCGGAAAGTGATGATGTGGGTCTTCAAAGTGGCCTTTGGCGGTGGAGGGTCCATCAAAGGCAATGGAGCCATCACCGAAGGCGACATCTAGGCTTGTCGGAGGTGGTGGAAAGGGAGGGAAAGTAAAGAGAGAAATATATTAACCAATATGTTGCATAATAAAAATATACACCTCACATTAATCTAAAAATTGTCAATAATAATGCATAATAAATCACCTGTGAAGGTAATCCACCAAAACTTACATGCATATCATTTATATCATTTTCTTTCTTTCTTTCTTTTTTTTTTCTCTCTATCTCTCACCAATCCGCCCCAAAATGGGTGGACCTTGATCTTTTCCCTGAAATTTCTCTTCAACCATCGACTGAAACATTTACTCTTTCAAATGTAACAGCCAGCCAACGGCAATTCATGGCAGTGAGTGATGGTGGTACACATAGAAAGAAGAAAAAAGAAACTGATGTAACAAGATTGAGTTAATAAATAGTAAAAAATGACATGCAATAAATGTTTTAGATTGCAGTGATAAACAAGTAAGGAAGGAGGTGAGGCTGGGGAGGAGACCGGGTGGGTCAGAGGCACACGTTTTACGCAGGCAATTCCATGTGCCCACATGGATAATTGGAGAGACCCTAGCAATTTTGCGGAGGGAAAATAAAAAACCCACAAACACAAACCAAAACATGAACAATTACAACATCATCAAACGACAACTGAAACACCCACAACCATATCTCGCAAGTTAACACACTACTTCACCTCCCCTCTTTTCACGCTCCACCAATAATAAAAAAGTTTCAAGCTTTCAAGTTAGTGGGGTGAGTGACAAAAACAAGAAGAAGTAGAAGAAGCATAAGAAAGATGAACGAAGGAAATGATGGGTTTGTGAGAGCAGATCAGATTGATCTGAAGAGCATCGATGAGCAGCTCGAGAGGCACCTCAGCAAGGTTCTGATGAAGCAGAAGGAAGAGGACGATGCTGGCTCTGATCATTCTCGTCACTCTAGCTCCTTTGCCACTGCAACTAAGTTCAAAAGTGTTGCGGGTAGTGCTGGCGCCACTACCTTCAAGAAGCAGAGGCAGGAGTGGGAAATTGACCCTTCTAACCTCATCATCAAGAGTGTCATAGCCAGGGGAACCTTCGGCACTGTCCACCGCGGCATCTACGATGGCCAAGATGTTGCTGGCAAGTTCGATCCATTAAAACATGCATGCTTTTTTTAAAAAACTTGGCTTTTCCAGATTTCGGTGTTTTTTCTTTTTTCAATTTTCTCTTTGGAATGAAATTTTAGAATTTGGGTTAGGACTTAATCCAGCTCGAACGAGAAAACGAGAGTTGCCTCTCGCTTATATGTACTGTTTTGATCATATCACTACTTAATGCGGATCTCCTACACACCTCACACCTCACACTGAGGACAGGACGTCTCCAAGGTGAAGTTTGTAGAACTTGACATCTGTCTAGATATGCCTAATAAGAATTACTATAATAATACCTAGCTCATTTAGAATTTGAGTATGAGCTTAACTCATCCCAAAATCTAGCTCATGAAATGAAGGTTACCTCCCATGTATATACATTATTTTGCCTTATTACGAGTTAATGTGAGATCTCCAACACACTCGCTCATGTTAAGGAATGAACATCTTGATTGGCCTAACAATAATTACTATGATAGACCCTAATATCATCTTACAATTTTGAGTTTAGGAATAACTTAACCCAAAATCCAGCTCAGAAAGTGAGAGTTGTCCCCCCCCCCCCAATTCATATACATTGTTTTGGCTATATTACTAATCAATGTAGGATCTCAAACATAAACCGATGATGCTGTCAGTTAAGTAGAGTAAATAAGAATCAATCCATTTAATTACAAAATGAAAAAATTGTTCATCATCGAAGAAACTCTGTTTTCTTGAAAGGAGTGGACTTTTGCGATGATTTGGTGATGGGTCGTTTTGGATCCATGGCTATGCGTTTTGTAACTCAAACATGGCCTTGGGTGTTGTTTTGCATCTGAAAATTTATGTGATTCCAGTTGATGGTATTGGATTTCTGGGGAATGCTGACTATAATTTAAGTAGAATTATTATGTCTTGATTGACATGGTGGTTTGCTTTTCTGTATTTGACTGAAAAATGTTTTGTGATTATTTAATTAACGAGCAGTTAAAATGCTGGACTGGGGTGAAGAAGGGCACCGGACAGAGGCTGAAATTGCTGCCCTCAGGTCAGCGTTTACACAAGAAGTTGCTGTTTGGCATAAACTTGAACATCCTAATGTCACCAAGGTGAATTTTCTTTCTTCAGCTTCAATTTTTCTCTTGTTAGTTGAGTTTGTGGACTAGAATGTTGCATGGCATTTTTTTGGGGTGAGATGGGGTAAAGACGGAAGCAGGTTCTAGGTTCACTTCATGATATAAAAAGGGGTAACTGTGTAAGGTTATATGAACTTGATTAACACATAAGAATTTCATTTTCAGGAGAAGGTTATTCAGTCCTCTGTCCTCCTCTATAATGTCTATGCCAGGCTGCATTTGAATTTATACTGTCTTTCAAGACTATCGAAATTTAGGTCTTTTTAATTAATGGTCAATGATTCCAACCTATGTAGCTTTCAGGGATTTCATTTTTCACTATGTTCCCCCCACCTTCCTGCTTTCCCTTGACTTATGTTCAACTTGAATTTGCTGGAAATTGAGAAATGGGGTTTCTTTTTTATTGTTGCAGGCCTTTTTATGATACTTTGATCTTCTAGCAAATTGTTTTATGAGCATGATGTATGCAGGTTTCCTTCTATAATAGTATTCCAGATCTTTTTATGATACTTTGATCTTCTGTAATACAAATAGTTCTTTTTTTTTATTTTGAAGCTTATTCAACATATATGAGCTTGCCCGTCCTACAAATTTTGTTCTCCTATTCTTTATGCTGATAATCAAATTTGGTTTGTTAACTAAGGATATGGAAGTTAGAATAATTTCAGGATAATGGTTTTGTTGGGTGGGTGTTAGGATATGCAAGTTGAAATAGTTGGTAAGACTGTAGAGAATCTTTTCAGAAATAACATTTGCAAAGCTTGCAGCATTGGTTGCATAAAATATTACCATATTAACAGGGTCTTGAGCTCATTTTCCTTAAATTTTAGATGTTAAAAAGCATTTTTTAAGAGAATTCTGTTGATTATATCCATGTAAGAAAAGTAGGGCAATTGTACTTCTAACTTCTATCCCTTTAAACAGATTAGATACTCTTTTGATGTAAGATTAGATAGTGATAATAGAAAAAAAAAATGTGGTTTTGCTCTATAGCCGTTCTATACATTTTTCTTTTATTGCAACTTCAAAGTTATTTGAGCCTGAAGGAGGCTTTTTGTGCTGGTGGATTGAAATGAATGTGAATAGGTATTTTCCATTTGGGTATTCATTCATATTTATGCTGACCAAATCTTGTGAAAAATTCAACCATAAACATGAAATGTATTCTATATCTTCATGCAGCAACAATGTGTCCTGGTCTTTGTCCTACTATTTTCTAGGACAAAAGATCTTGTAATATTGAGAACAAGGCTAGTCACAATGCTCCTTCCTACTCTTCGTAACATTTTCTCTTTTCTGTTCTATCTTGTGACATTGGCAATTAATCCCTCCACCCCCTTTTCAAAGGGCATAATGCACTTTTATGTAAGTGATTTTATTTCCTAGTTTCTCAAGCAATTTTTTTTTTGTTTGTGTTTAGTTTATAGGGGCAACAATGGGGTCGTCAGAATTACAGATACAGACTGATAATGGTCTAATTAGCATGCCAAGCAATATCTGCTGTGTCGTTGTAGAGTATCTTGCTGGAGGTACGCTGAAATCTTTCCTAATAAAGAATAGGAGGAGGAAGTTAGCTTTTAAGGTTGTCATCCAGCTGGCACTTGATCTTGCAAGAGGGTATCTATCATTTTGTAATTTTATGTCAATGTAATTGTGGTTTAGCCGGTTAAGGCCAAAGACTGTCTTGCAATTTGTTTAGATAGATAACTGCCCAAATTGAATTCGCTTGGTTTTGCAGGCTGAGTTATCTTCACTCTCAGAAGGTTGTCCACAGAGATGTAAAGACAGAGAACATGCTGTTGGACAAGACACGCACTGTCAAAATTGCTGATTTTGGAGTTGCACGTGTTGAAGCATCAAATCCTAATGACATGACTGGGGAGACTGGTACACTTGGTTACATGGCTCCTGAGGTGTGTAGCCAGTTTCCCTAGAAACTTTTACCGCAATTAGAAATTATTGTACAAGCATATATATCAGAGTGGAAGCATTAGTGCAGAGTCTTGCAGTGTCCAAAACTCACTTGATCTGAATGGAAATGGGAATATCCTGTCCCCATGTGTTATCTGAGTGGGGATTTATTTTCCCATTCTTTGGAGTCATTCATAACTTGCATTCTTCATTAAAAAAAGGTCATATAAAAGTATTTAATATGTTCAAAGACAAAACTTGTGTAATTTGACAAATGGGTGGTGGTTTACAGGTTTTGAATGGCAACCCCTATAACAGGAAATGTGATGTGTACAGTTTTGGCATCTGTTTGTGGGAAATATATTGCTGTGACATGCCATATCCTGACCTAAGTTTCTCAGAGATTACTTCCGCTGTTGTTCGGCAGGTATATGTAATTCTGGTTTTGATTCTCTCATTTGAGAAGTGTGTTTGATACTGTGGATTCAGATCTAATGAAGATTTCTTTTTGTTGTTGAAATTTTAGAATCTGAGACCAGAAATACCAAGATGTTGCCCAAGTTCTTTGGCAAACGTGATGAAACGATGTTGGGATGCCAATCCCGATAAACGGCCCGAAATGGATGAGGTAGTTGCCATGATAGAGGCCATTGACACATCCAAAGGTGGAGGTATGATCCCTGTTGATCAGCAGCAGGGTTGTTTTTGCTTCCGTAAGCACAGAGGACCTTGATCCTTACTCCAACAATCTATTATGATTTTTAGCTATTCAAAGAATCAATATGTATCTATGGTGAGAAAACAGGATTGGAAAGCCAAGATGAGAGGAATATACAATAGAGGGTATAGGAAGGAGAAGCTGGTGATGTGTCAATTCTTATGTAAATCCATAACTTATTTTCTTTTATTCTTACTTCTTTTCTGTTTGGGTTTTTTGGGTATGAATACTACTTGGCAATGTTGCTGGACTGGCCTTGTAACCTTGTAAGATTTTCGTTATACTGTTGTAATCTTGATTTATGTGATTAAATTGGATCTATTTGCTAGATATCCTCTCATCTGCATGGTTCAGTAGTTTGCTTGAAAACTTGCAATATTTGACAAAATGTGATTAGTGTGGTCTACTACTTAGTTATGGATAATTGCGAAAGGAGTGAAAATGGGAGCGTAATCATGCTTTACAGCGTTCTTTATTATTATTGCAGAATAATCAGATTGAAAAAGTAAATAAAAAAATTAATACAAAATTAGTATTGTAGAAATAGGTCCAGATTATAATGTTTGGGATACTAGTTCATTAATTATTTTATAGGTTTATTTCTAGTTTTTAAATCCTTGGTCATTTATTAGTGTACAGCTTATATTGTACTTGATCATAGTGGTGATACTAGAAGTTCAGTACTTTCCACTATACTGCTACTCCATATTAAGATCTTTTCAATAACCCTTCTATGTTCACATGTTTTAAATAGCATTTTGATTTTTTTTCCCTTCAATTTTTATTGCTCATTTTCGTAATCATACCGTTGCTCTGACGAGCTGCTATGTATAGTTATTAATCAACAACTATGAACAACACACACACAAACATTTTAATATGACTAATGTCTAAAATATAAGATACCTGATATACACATATAAAAAGAGATCTTATAATTAAGTGAAGTATGAGTAATATATAATAAAATATCTAAATTAATTGTATGTTCATCTTTTTAAATTAACATGTTATGTTTTTTTACGCGTATTAATTGTGTAAATGTGATGACTTAAGTATTCAAATAAAAATAAATAATTTTTGAATCAGACACCTAAAAGGAAATGTAGAACAATTGTCCAAGTGTGTTGTCAAAAACGTGTCCATCACCACGACACTTCAAATAAGAGAGATGCACATGCTTCATAGATCAACAACGACCTTTTTTGGCACATTCATCAATTTTCTTGCACTGAGCACTTCTAGCATATTCAACCACCATTCCTACCATGTCACTCACTTTGCTATTATGCATTAAGCCTACTAGCCCTTCTCGCCTCCTTTTCTAGGGGTGGTCACAAGTCGGATCGGATTTTGTCTATTTTAAGTTTGTATTCCGATTTGAACCAATCCAATTATGGTGGGATTGGATTGATTATTAAAGTAATAAAAAAATAGGAAAGTAATTCTAATAGTATGCACTATGCAATTTGATAGGGGAGTTCACGGGCGGGTTCGAATTAGTTTTGATCAAATTTAAGACCCAACCCAATTATGATTTGTTCGGTTTGGTTCAGTTTTCACAATTTTTTTAACCCAACCTAACCCATTCATGAATGGTTTGGTTCGGTTCGGGCTAACGGATTACCTATTTAAATTTGGTCTTTTTTTTTCTTAGAACTATTATTTAATATCATGATTCTTTCAAATATTCAATACAATTAACACAATATTATCAAATGTTTAAAAGTAGTAAAATTGATTCATTTAGCACTATGAACAGAATATTCTAAAATAGACTAATATAAATTGAAACAAAATATTTTTTAAGGAGATTTAACATAATAGTATAAAATACAATTATTTCCTACAAACTACTTTCTTTCAACCAGATTCTTTACAATCACATTTGTTGCAACCATATTTGCTGAAACAATGAACAAAATATGATCCATTAATATTATAAACATGGTAGAAAAAATAAATATGAAAAAAGAGAAACAAATAACAATATACTTGAAAGTAATATTTTAAGAAGTTCCAACACTAGTAGTCCCAACACTTGGAGTCTCAATACTCGCAGTATTTAAAGCCAAACCAAACCACTATAAAAATTTAAGCACAATCCTGTTAGCACAAAAATTAATTGATATTTTATACAAATATAAAAAATGAAATAAGAGATTACACACCTGATTCAATCTTTTTCGCTTCATTTATTTCAACTTGCAAGTCATTAACATTTTCCTTAGTAGATCTAAGCCAATTTTTGGGAACAAATGAGAGCTTCAACATTGTAGGACTTAAGGAACTACAAAATGAATCTAGAATTTTACCCCATGTACTAAATGCAGACGCAAATGATACAATAGGTACAAGAATAACCAATATATTTTTAGCCACACAGGAAAGAATATAATATTTGGATGCTTTCAATTTCCACTAATTCCAAATGTTAAACTCAATGTGGTCATCTACAACATCATCCTCCAAATATTTATCTAACTCATTTTTTGCACCTCACCCTGTTTTTTCTTCATTTTTCTTTCTAAATTCATCATCCCAATCATTACCCTTATCACATTTGTCATCATTATATTGTGAGGCCATGTTTGAAGTCAATGTACTAGAATTGGTTGAATTGCTACTAGAATGAGAAATAGGATGCTCTAGTAGATATTGTTGAATCAATTTGTGAATGAGGTCTTTCAATTTTTTCATCATGTCCATGCTCTTCTCAACACCATACATATGATTAAAACAAAATTGAATGTAGTCACATTTATAACGAGGATCAAGAAAACCAACAACAAGTAAAAAGTAGTTAATTCCACCACTTTCCCAATATTTGTTAAACTTTAATTGCATATTTGTTGTCATTCTTTGTATCACTAAGTCATCACTATGCCTCCACTTATTTAGTGATTTTTGAATACTAACCAACTTCTTAAAAAAAAGTGTTAGCAATAACATGTAATGATCCAGGAAAAGAAAGAGTTACATCATAGATAGTCTTCAAAAAGCTAATAAAAACACGAGTACGTTGTCCATCAATCTCTTTGGGACATCCTTCCCCTTCACTGGATATGAGATTTAACACATATGCAGCCTTAACATACTCATAGTGATAAAATGCATGCTTATATTTTTCAGCAACATCCAACATCAAATTAGTAGAGTTTCACCTAGTTGGTACATTAACTATTAACATGGCCTTAGTGGATACACTTACTTCTTCAGCACACCTCTTAAAACTTGTCATCTACTCGAAGAAGACTTCACAAACTTACATGCAACTCTTATTTTTCTAATGGATAAATCAATTTCTTTCAATCCGTCACTAACAATTAAATTCAAAATATGAGCAGAACATCGCATATGCATGAACTCTTCATTCAACAAAGTATGTCCATTCCAAACACTCAATGGTCTAGCTAAATATGAAGTAACCAAGTTATTAGCACTTGCATTATCCATTGTTACACAACAAACTTTTGAAATTCCCCCTTCTTTTAAATAATTCTCTAGGGTTATCCCTTTGGTTTCACTTTTGTGGTCAGAAATCAAATAAAATTTCAATATTTTTTTATTCAACTCCTACCCTTCATCAATGTAATGAGTTATCACACACATGTAATTCATATTTTGAATTGACGTCCAAGTATCCGTAGTAAGTGAAACCATTTGTTTATTTGCAAACAACACATGCTTCAATTTTTCCTTTTCATCATTAAACACATGCATGCAATATCTAGCAATAGTGACATGAGAAGGAGTCTTAAATTTAGGTTGAGCATCTTCCATGAACTTCCTAAACCCTTCCTTTTCAACAAACTTAAAGGCAAGTTTATCAATCATTATCGTCTTTGCAAGTGCTATTAGAGTCTGCCCTTGATTAAAATCAACAAGTTTCATACTAGCTTTATTAGGGTCACTCTCACTTCCAAAAATAGTTGTCTTTTGCTTTTTATCAACATGCTTGTGTTTTTTCTTACATTGTTGAAACACATGTCTTCTCAAGTTAGAGGTTCCATAGATAAAACTATTTGCTGCATATGATGTATTACATTACTTACAATAAGACCTACCATCTTCCTTCTTAATAAAATGTTCCCAACATTAGAAGGAGGTCTAGCTTTTTGTTTCTGCAGATTTAGGTTGTTGTCTTTTCCCTTGTTGTGGTGGAGTTTTATGTCCTTGTGGTTGTGAAATAGTGCTTTTGTCCCTTGTTGTGATAGACTTTGAGTATGACATGGGGAGAAAGTGCTAATGGATGGAATTGGAGATGAATAATTAACACTCCACCATAACCTATCCTTTCCATTTTTTAAAAGTTTAATCTCAGTATTTTTAATTTTTTTTATCAATTGTTAAAATTAATCTTATATCACAATATAAGTTATTTGTCATAAATTTTAATGATATAAAAAAAAACATTTATCACAATGTGTTCTTAGCTTCTTACGGTGACAAGGTGGATTTATCCCCCAAATTCTTAAATTGTTACTATTTTATTAAAAGCACTAAAGAAAATAATGCATTACCACACTTTCCTTGATTGTCAAATTATTTTTTTAGTTTTTAATATATATATATAAAATAAAATTTATATTTTAATTACGGGTTCACGGATCAATTCAATGGGTCAACGGATCTATAAATTTAAACCTGTGACCTAACCCATACATGAACAATTTTAACCGGTTCAGTTAGGTTTTGATCCAAATACATAAATGACTCAATCCAAACTGGTTGGATCAGTTTGAGTTCGCGGGTGACTCATACCCGTGAACACCCCTACAATTTGATACATTTAACTCAAACTATTTTCTTACTACTAGTCTAATATGAAACATGTTCCATTCCAAGTTAAAAATTAAACCATGTCTTATATTATAATTATAGTAATAATAATTGATTAGTGACCTTAAAATGAAAAAAAGATACAATAAAATTGGGCTGGGTTAAAAAGCTCAAACACTAAAGGTTAAAAAAATATGAAAAAAATAAAACATATTAAATAATTGGGTGGATTAGATAAAATTGAATTTTCAAAAGCGAAGTTTGAGATTTGATTGGAACTCATCGAATTTGTAATTTTTTAATCTGATATGAGCTGATCCATAATTTTTGGTATGGATCGGTTCAAATTTATTGGATTATCATATTAATCTTAATTTGGATCCGATATCAACCTTGTCCTTTTCACACCACTTACACACTAACGGGCTCTTTCTACAGAGTATTTTCATGGTTTTGGGCAATCTTAGGTATGTTTTATATCCACTTACCATGTTTCAATCTGAGACTATTCTTCCACCAAAATGTCAATTTTTATTTTCAAGTTCCATAAGGTTCTCCAATCATCATTATGGAACCACTCAAGAGTGAAAATTGTGTGTAATGGTTCAGTTAGATTTGGGCCTTAAAAGCTCAATCCATTGCAATGGTTCAGTTGGATTTGGATGGGAAAGACGGGGTAAGGGGTTGGGTAAGGGAGGAAGGCAAATCTATGTGTAATTTTATAAAATCTAATGATTAGTGTAATTTATTAAAAAATAACAACAAAAAAGATAGAGAAAAGACAAAACTAAAATTTCCCTAACAACATGAAACACATCTATTAGAGTTGAACAAGCACTAAAAATAAAGGTTAAAGCAAGATCAAGAATATTATAACAAATTGGGTTTCCTCCATGTGCTTCAATGGCATATTAGGATGATACAAATGGTGTTGATGTTTTGCCCATAGCCATAAGGGTTGGAATTGAACTAGTATGTCAAACTCTTTTTTGCAACCTCTTCTTGTGTATCACACAAATCAGCCAACAATAATAATGATAATAATAAAAATCAAAGTATAAAAATAGAAGAGTGAAACTTATTAAATAAGAAGCGAGAACCACATTTTTTTTAATCTCCAATAAATTTTAGCTAATAGAGTGTGTCAATTACTAGCTCATGTAATATATGTGAAATACTTTTTTTAAAAAAATTATAACTCAATAAATATTTTTTGTATTAAAACTATGTTGATGACCAATTTTTGTCGAAAAATCTATCTGATCAACTTTCGTATAATTCTCCCCTCCTAATTATATTTTGTCCATCCTTTGAAAAACTGTATCATTAGAATAAAAAGAAAACCCTATAATAAAAACAATACTATATCTAAAGGGCACATTAATAGGTTCCTGAATATTTTTAAGAGGGGCAAAAAATGCATCGTTAATTATAACTCAAACAAATATTTTTTGTATTAAAACTATGTTAGGATTAATTTTTGTGGGAAAACCTATCTGATCAACTTTTGTGTAGTTCTCCCCTCCCAATTATATTTTTTCCATCATTTGAAAAATTGTATCATTAAAATAAAAAGAAAACCCTATAATAAAAACAATACTATATCTAAAAGGCACATTAATAGGTTCCCAAATATTTTTCAAAGTGGCAAAAAATGCATGGTTAATTACTTAATTTTATTGAGAACTAAAGCAGATCACGGGATGACCATTAATATCTATATAAGTAAACATCCCTTGAACCTTTGAGAGCCACCAAATTAAAATTTTAACTTCATAATAATTATTGATCTAATTCAATTATGATTTTAACTTCATAATAATTATTGATTTAATTCAATTATGTAACTTCCGGGAGTATTCATTACTAGCATGACTTTCCTTTTTTTTTTTTTTTTTCTGTTAGCTAACTGATAGTCTAACCACTACATTTAGTAGTTAGACTATTATTAGTTGAGAGTCTAGTTAGTTAGTGTGTAATTTCTTTGTAACAACAATCAACTAACTTAGGTTAGTTGACAGTTAGGTTAGTTGGTAGTTATCCAACTATACGTTCATCCTTGTAATCAGTTTATGATTTGGGTTGAATAATATCAGTTTTCATATTGATTATGATATATATAATAATTCAAGCACCCATTTCAAACGCATATTCAATTTTTGCACAGCAAGGTTATGGAAATCCTTGAGAAGCAATTAGTCGTATTGTTTGTGCCAATTGTCATTTAGCTAATAAGCCCATGGATATTGAGGTTCCACAAGTGGTACTTCCAGGTATTTTGAGGTAGTTGTTTGAATTCTTTATGATAGGCAAGCGAAACAAGTTCTTATTAATGGTAAAAATGGAGCTTTGAATATAGGGGTTGTTCTTATTTTACCAAAAGGTTTTGAATTGGCACCCCATGGTATTTCACCATAGATTAAAGAGAAGATAAGCAATCTATCTTTTCAAAAACTATTGTCCTACAAAAAGATTCTTGTGATAGGCCTTGTTCCTGGTCATAAATAATGAAATCACCTTTCCTATTCTTTCCTTAATAATGTTTATTACGCTACAACGAGTATGCTAAAAGAATCATACGAAGAAAAAAATGGGGATGTGAAATAACTATAGTGGATGCATTCGATGTACATGAAGTGATTGATATTATATTTTTAGGACCAGAACTTCTTGTTTTAGAAGGTGAATCTATCAAACCTGATAAGCCGTTAACAAGTAATCCAAATGTGAGTGGATTTGTTCTGGGGATGCAAAAGTAGTACTTCAAGACCAGTTACGCGTCCAAGGTATCTTGAATCCTTTTACATTTCAACATTTTCGGTCATTGGATTGAAACTTAACGGTAGTCATTGTTATGATTCAATGTGATTTAATATTATTAGATAATTATTAATTTTTTAAACTTAATCTTTTATAAAAGATAATTGTGATGGGATATCTTTTGATTTACTATTTTTATTAAATAGAAATAGAGAAAAATATTACAATAAGAGATAAATGCTCCAAAATAATACTTGTTGTCACACTTCTCCTGAGGTATTCTTTTACTTCTCTTAGCAGCAATAACAAAATACTAATGATATAGAATTTTAATTATACATAGTGAGGGTGTTCAATTTAAGATATGATGAAGTAAATCAATTCAAATCTTCATTAATATTACATAATTAAATTAATATCTTTAAACTCATGAAAAAATTATTTTAAAATAATTAGCAATTATATCTATTCAATAAAAAACATTTCAACAAATTTAAAATAAATTTTAATTTTGATAATTAATTCATTTAAAAAATAATATATATTAACATTATATCAACAATCAATAAAATAAACAGTCAAATTTTAATAATTATATAGTATTATATATTCATATTTATTATTTTTAGATTCTTTTTGAAATCATACTTTTCATCAAAACAGACTTGAATATGAAAAATAAAAGTTTGATCAAGCTTTTACCCATTTATGTGAGTGAGAAATTATATAAATGTAAAATTTACTCACACTATTGTTATGATTATTTTTAGAACCATTATTATGATTATATGCTATAAAACTATACTCATATTTTTTATGATTTCAAAGTTAAGTTAATTATTTTATATTTTACTCTTTTTACTTATTTAAATATTAATAAATATGAAATATACAGATTATAAGAAAATATATGATAAGTTACTTTAATAAATCATAATATTTGATATATTCTATTTTATGATGATAACCCCATGAAAATTCAATATGTTTAATTTTAAAAGATATTCATAATACTTACTAATTTTATTTATAATGAATTATTTATAATAAATTATAAAATAATAACAAATTTATTTTATAATGCAAAAGTTTAATGAATTTCAATTTAAATAATTATAAATTTATATTTACTATTTTCTTTTTAATTTATACACATAAGGAGCAAATTATGGAAATTTTCATTGGGCTTAAGTATGTTTGAAGATAATACCTGCTTAATTAAAAATATAATTAATTTTTTTTACTCAATTTTGATGTAATTATATTTAATATGATACTAAATATTTAGAAAATGATAAATTTATTGATATATATATATATATATATATATATATATAATAATAATAATATTAAATACCAATAATATTAAGTACAAATTAAGAAATGTATAATTTAATCAAACATGTGCCTCACGCGGTATACAATCTAGTTATAGAGTAATTTGTGATTGGAATGCCACTATTTCTATTATTTCATTAAGTTTTTTATTTATCATGAGAAAGAAAAATTACAATTTTAGGGTAAAAATGGACAATTTTCTCTTAAAATGTCTCTAAGAGAAGAAAATAAGAAAATTTGACATTAGTTTTTTTATGAGCTAAAATTTCCATGATATAAGTTAAAAATATATTCTAAAGTGATTTATATAAAAAAATTCTACAAATTAATTTGTAAGTAAGTTAATTTTAACTTATAAAATATTTATTTTATTTTTTTCTCCTAAGAAAGGCTAGAAATTTATCTAAACAATACTAAAATTATTTTAAAAATACCAATCCATGCGTTCCAACAAATAGTCTAGTTATTATTTTAGACAAATTGAGACTAAATAATAAATAGACGAAGAATAATAATTTTATAAAATTAATTTTATATTATCATTAATTTATTTATAGATTTGGTTATCTATCATTAATATTATAAGAAATATAAATAAAAAATAATTAGAGTTAAAAACTAAAATAATAAATATTTTAAGATATTTTTTTAATAAAACAAAATAAATAATTCACAATAAAGGGTGTGTTAAGTGTAAAAGCGACCAAGACGTGCAAAGGGCACTAAGAGGAGCAGCATGTAAGGGATCAACACAAGCTATTAGGAATCCTGCCAAAGCATCGTCCATTCCGAGTCGCCTTGTGTCAAATACAAATAGTCCAGTACACCACTGAAACGCGTGACCCAGCTTTTCCGCACTCTCTAAAACCCTTCGTTTTCTTTTCCCGCCACATCTCTCAACGCCTAAAACCCTATCTCCTCCTACATTACTCTGCTCTACTTCCATTCCGTCGATTCGACGTGTAACCGTTGAGCGCGTTGCGATCATGGCGAAAGTCACTTCCAGAGACGTGCAAGAGATCGTGGAAAAACTCTCCTCCGATAAAGCCAAAGCTCGCGAAGTCGTTTTCTTTTCTCAAACTCACTGTTTCTATTCCTTTCGTTGCTCGTTAATCGGCGATTTTGAATGGAGATAAAAAACCTTTGTTGTTCGTGCTAATGTTATGCATATAGCGATGGATAAATTGACGTGATTTGTTCGTGTCGAAATAAGAAATCGGTCCCGCCAATGCAGAATAGTTGCAGTTATTTGAACTAGAGTAGTACAGAGGGATCATCTAATTAAATAGTAGTTGTTGTGTTTTATTAGCATTATACCTTTTCTTTTTCATGTTGTACTACTAAGAAATTGCAACATTCTGGATTAAGAATGCTTATAAGCTACATATTTGTAAGGTTCACTGAACTGATGTTTCTGTCCTAATTGCTGAAATCAGTGAATTTAAGAATGACATTTAGCCTGTTTGCCAAATAGATAGTAGATAATATCACACATTCATTTATTTTATCATATCATACTGGTATGATTGTGTCAGGTGATCTTTATTCATCATAGGGGTTTTTTCTTTCATGTTCTACTAAAGAACTTGGAAGTTTCTGGATTAAGAAACTTTGCAAGCTAAATATTTGTGAAGTTCACTGAATTGATGTATCAGTTCTAATTGCTGAAATCAGTGAATCAAGAATGACATTTAGCCTGTTTTCCAAATAGATGTTATTGTACATTCATTTTTTTTATCATATCATACTGTGTTATGATTGTGTCAGATGATCTTTACTCATTATAGAGGTTTTCTCTTTTGTGTACATCCTCTGAGGACTGTTTGTTCTGTTCTAATTAGTGATATTGTTGTTGTATGTCAACAGGAAGGGATCAAGTTGTTAAACACTTGGTTAGAAGGAGAAAGATCATATAACTTCTGCAAATTTATTGGATCAAATACTGCAAAGCTTAGGCCAGATGAAGTTCCTCATTGTAAGATGATTTTTTAAAGTGAATTTTACAAGCATTGGTGGATGCAATGCAGTACTTTTAATGTTATCCAAGCCAAGGTGTAATGGTGCATACAAATGATTAATTAGTTTATTTTAAATTTTTGTGGGGCAGCTGAAACATGGCCTTTTCTTATTTCTTTACTAATTAAATCTGCATCGGCGGAGATATCCTCAAGTAAGCGGAGAAATCCAAAAATGATATATGCAAAGACTCTTAGAATTGTTGTGCAACGTGCGGAGGATGCCAAGTGTTCAGGTCAGTTGGAGGTAGTTTAGTCTGTATCATGCTTGTTCTTTTCTCCCCTTTTGATTATAAACAAATAATAGAAGAAGATAAATTAAAAATTAATTGTGTCCAGAAGCTGGGTAACTATCTGTGAACAGAAAAATAAATGATTATTAGATTCCAATGGCGACCACAACTGTTAGACATCGTTTTGCTTCTAAACAATGAGCCAATAACACACTGATTCTTCAGGTTATAATACTACCCATATAAGATATTTTTTTCTTTTTTCTCTTGTCTAGTTTTCAATAATATTTTATACTGGCCTGAGCTGATATTTTAAAATAAAAGCAAAGAGAATACCAAGTTATTCAAACTCATAGCTATGTAAACTTGCAAAGGAAAGCACTGATTTGCTGTGTTCTCTACTTATTGTGGAACATACTGATGATCATTTTAAGATTCATTTGATATTCATTATTGTTGTTCTGATAAGAGTTTGATTATCTTCTTGTTACAGGAGTAATTGCTCATATTAGTGCTTAAAGCAAGAAACTTTACACTATATCTTTGGATTTGCTACCCTGAAAATCCTTCTGTTTTAAACTATCGTCCAACCTCCAGCAGTAGTAATTCCTCAGTAGACTTCAGACACTTCAATGGCTAGAGAATAGAGATGGACATTGTGTTAACAGCTTGCACTACATAATTAACAGTTTATGTCAAATTATAAATTATAATGAGTTAATATGTTTACCAAGTGGTTAAATGCTACAATGGATGGTTGATTCAGCTGATAAATAGCTAGTTCTAATGTGGTTGATGTGAAATCAAAATAAATTGTGTTTCAATTACCAGTGGTATAGTACTACTGAAAAGTACTCATTGACTCATTGTACTCTAGAATTGCCAATAATGTTTTAGGAAAATTTCAAATCAGTAATTCCAAGTAAAATATTTATATTGAAGGAAAGATAACCACATAAGATGGTTATTATGTATAATATATTGGTTTAAATAACCACATTTCGTGTTTATTTCCTTTTTGTGGTAAATATTCTTTTGTCATGAATTTGCTCTTTGTAAAACTTTTTTTGAAAAAGTTTTTATTTTGGTATTGATTAGTGTCAGCATGCATTTTCTATTACTTGCATGAAAATAACATAAATACTCATCACTTAATTAGTGGTTGTATACTTTTGAGGTTTTATTTGATATTTTTGTAATTACTTTCTTAAAATTCTACAAAGAAAAATATGGTTTAATCTTATATATTTTATGTTGTGAACTTTCCTACTTCTCTTAATTATTTGTATTTTCTTTTATTTTTAGGAAAAATGTTACCATTGTCATCTGTAGTTAAACCACTTTTCAATCATGTTTGGGATGTTCTGAGCAATGTTCCAAGCTTTCAGTCTGAATATGGGATTATCCTTCGGCATCTATTGTCAGTTAGAGATTATAGTTTCCAGATGAGGAAGCGCATATACTGCAGTAAGTTTTTGTAAACTTAAGGCTTGCATCATCCCCACATCTCATCAACACTACCAGTTTAATCTTCCTGCCCCACTTACTAATCAAATTCTTTTGGCTAGACCTGGTGTTTCTGTACATTGAGAAAGTGGAAGCAAGCTTGAATGGAAAAAATATTAGCAATTGTACTTCCAAGGAGGAGGTCTTCCGCTATATCTTGACACTTCATTCTCTTTTAAAGTATCCTCCTGGAGACTACCCTGATAATGCAAGAGAAGACATTGTGAAGGGGTTTGTTAGAATATGTTCATTCATCAGGTATTTCCTACTGTGATTCATTGATCATTTATTTTTATTTTCTATTATTGCTATCTGCTAGAGTGCAATGCCACTTTTTGTTACTTTTCTCAGGGAAGAGGGGAAGATATCACGTAAACTTGTTGAGTGTATTAATACATATTTATTAAATGATGGTCCAAATTTGGGCTTTCAGTTGTTTGAGATTCATAATGCCATGCAACAGTTTGTGTTCCGCAGTTGGCTGACAACACATGATCGAGTTCTCAAGGTCTCTTACAATTGCATTTTAAAGCAAATACCAGATTAAATTATAAATTGTTTTCAAAATTTTTCAAATTGTTCTATTAATATTTCTGTTGCAGGATTCACTTGTGTTCTATGCAAGGATTCAGTTGAATTTAATCAGTGGTGCTGCTGATAGGTGTTTATTGGTAGAACAGCTTTTGGATGTGATTTGTAAGGATCTTGATCAAGGTAGCATGTCTAGTACTTCAATGCTGCGGTAAGTGTTTCTAATGTCGTCCATGGCGATGTCGTATTAATGTTGGATCTTCTAGTGCTTTACACTGAACTTAATGAACATTTTAATGTTGTTATCCATGACAATCTTATTGAACTTTCTACCCAGGGGTGATGGGAATAAAGATGACAAATTAGGAGCTTTGAGTAGCTCACAATGTGGATTGGTGGAACTTGCAGCTGTTCTATTTTATAGGGTAGTTACTAAAAACTCAGCTGCCGATTCCTGGATTTAATATAAGTTTCTGGTCTCAATTCTTGCAAGTTATTTATCTTCTCTCTACAACTATGTTGATTGATTTTGACATAATTGATAAATAATTAATTACATAGGACTATAAGAATCTTCGTGGTTTGTCTTGTGCTTTCTTTTTCCTTCATTGTTTTCATATGGTGTGCTTGATGAATATTACTTTTGCTGGTATACTATGGACTGTGGAGCAGTTTCTTATGGGTTGTTTGAAATGTTTAAATAAAAACAAGGAGACCGGAATGTTATGGGAGTTTGTGGTTTATTGCAATGCCCTTGGGTGATTAGTTGGAGCAGAATGCCTGCATTCGTATGGGTTTCTCTTTGAAAATGCCTTTAGATTTGCCTTCAAATTGTATTGTCTTCATTGATATCTCTTAGAATGTAGGTTTTGATCTAACTCAACAGCAAAAACTAACTCTTAGGGTGAGGGTTGGCCTGGCTATGAAATTTGGAGAAGGATTTTGTAACTCATTTTAACCAGTGGTCTAGTAACCTTAGAGAAGGGTTTGTGTATCAGTAGAGGACATAATCGTAGATTAATAGTAGCATTTAATACCATAGTTTGGCCTGGCTATGGTTCCTCATCAGACTCCATTCAGTCTGTATTGGAACCAGAGTAAGGACATTTATATAGCTGTACTTTAGTACCTCTGGTACTTAATTTATTAATATATATTATATATTTGTTTTTTTGCTCAGCAAAAATAGCATATTATATTAAAGATGAATACCAGAGGTACTAGAAAATACAGGAGAAAACCCAATGTACAGATAGTTCGGGACAAACAAGATACAGCAGCTAGAATAGCCCAAACTACTGAAAAAAGATCGGGGCCTTAAACTATTCTCAAATAGCTGTCCTAAGAAAAAACATCTTTGAGATTTGAGGACCATTGATTGAAATGTAAAGAGAAATTTTCTTCAAAACATCTGAGCCATGACCATAACATGAACACTGCATCATCCATTAATTTCTGGCCATCAAAAACCGCATTGGAGAAAATAATACTGTTCCTATGCTTCCAAATCGAGTAAGTGAGAGCAAACCACCACCACTGCCATCTTTTTCCCTGCAGCCCTGCAGAAACTACACAAGTATGCTGCATAAAATGCTGATCTGGATTATAAGGGAAAACGCCCATCATATTTACCCATGACTGCGACTCCCACCATAAAGGATTAATTTTACTGCAGTGGAAGAATAAGTGGCCTGCAGTCTCTTCCCCTAATCTGCAGAAAGGACACAAGTGCTCTTGTAACTCAACCCGCTTCTTTTTCAGATTAACTTTAGTTGGCAATTTGTCTTGAATCAACCTCCACGCGAAGATAGCCACTTTCAGAGGGACCCTAAGCTTCCACAACTCCTTGAACTGTCCATCCTGCCCATCTTCCACTGTGACATGATGAATTGCCTTGTAGGCGCTCTTAGTTGAATAACAGCCACTAGGTTCCGCCGCCCACTTCCAATGATCATTTACTTCTGGCCTGATTGTGATCCCTTCCAGCTGCTGGAGGAAAGCAACCGCCATACCTATCTCGCTATCAAAAAAAAGTCTCCTCCATTTAAAATTCCACTCCCACCCCCCTTCTTTCACAGCACCTATTTGATGAATGAACTGATGCTGTTGATCTGATACGGTGTACAATCTAGGATAAATCTCAGCCAAGCTTTTATCTCCACCTATCCACCTATCCACCTATCCTCCCAAAACTTAAACTTATCCCCACTTCCGACCCTCCATAGAATCAACCTGTCCAGCTGGTGGCCTTGATTTAGACTTTGATTGACTATCTTTAGATCCCTCCACCATAATGATTCAGAGTTGACCCTCGAAGCTCCATCAAGACTCCTCCAACCTCTGTACTTCGATTCAAGGACTCTAGACCAAGTCTCCTCCTGATTCTGAAACATCTTCCATTTCCACTTTCCTAATAGAGATGCATTGAACGATACAATATCCTTGACTCCCAACCCACCTAGCTCCTTAGGCTTACAAACCTTTTCCCACTTGATCCACGAAATTTTATTTTGATCCGCTGCACCACCCCACAAGAAATTCCTTTGTAACCTGGTTAGCTTACTAACCACCTTCCTCGGGACCCTGAAAAAAGATAAAAAGTAAATTGGAATAGATGTTAGCACGGAATTTATGAGAATCACTCTCCCCCCGAAAGACAAGTGTGTCTGTTTCCATCTCGCTAATTTTCTCTCACACTTCGAGATTAAGGGTTCCCAAGTCTGACATCTTCTAGGATTAGCACCAATAGGTATTCCAAGGTATGAGAAAGGGAAAGACATCAACCCACAATTGAGAAAACTGGATGCATCATAAGTCCACTGCTCAGACACCCCAAAGGCCCCACAGCTACTCTTGGTGAAATTTATCTTTAACCCCGATGCTATCTCGAAAGCTCTGAGAATTGCTTTGATAGTTCTTACATTCGCTAAGGTTGCTTCTCCCAAAAATATCGTGTCATCTGCATACTGAAGAAGACTAACCTCCACCTTCTTTGTGCCCACTAAGAAACCCTTGTACAATCCTCCCTCAATTGCTTTGGTCATTAGGCCACTCAAACCTTCAGCAACAATGTTGAACAAAAGGGGTGATAACGGGTCACCCTGTCTAAGACCTTTCTGAGGATAGAACTCCTTCGTAGGGCTTCCGTTGATCAGGACTGAGATGGAAGTTGATTTAAGACATCCCTGAATCCACCGAATCCACTTCGGATCAAAACCCATTCTCCTCATCATGTAAATCAGAAAATCTCAAGACACTGAGTCATACGCCTTCTCATAGTCCACTTTGAAAACCATGCAAGGTTTTTGGCTTCTTCAACTACCTCGTTAGCAATCACCACACTATGAAGCATGTGTCTACCTTGAATGAATGCTGATTGGCGCTCACTAATTATGAGGGGCAAAGTTCTCTTCAATCTGTTAGCCAACACCTTAGCAAGGATCTTGTATGTGCAACCAATGAGAGAAATAGGTCTATATTCATTCAAGCCTTGAGGGTCCGGCACCTTCGGGATTAAGGCTATGAATGATGCATTCAAACCCCTCGGAAAGACTCCATTAACATAAAATTCATCAAAGAATCGAAGAAAATCTGGTTTGATTACTTCCCAAAACTGTTTAATGAATTTGAAATTGAACCCATCTGGCCCTGGACTTTTGTCACTACCACAGCTCCACACAGCCCTTCTTATCTCCTCTTCCTGAAAGCGCTCCACTAGCATGGCATTCTGCTGTGGATCAATGGTTCTGAACCTGATTCCGTTCAGAGTTGGTCTATGAAAATCTGTTTCCTGAAACCTCTGAGAAAAAAATCTTCTAACCTCCTCTTTGACTTCAACCGGTTCCTCCTTCCAAACCCCATCCACCAGCAATCCATTTAAACTATTGGATCGCCTCCTGGAGTTTATCAACAAATGAAAATACCGCGAATTACAGTCCCCCTCCTTAATCCATCTGGATCTTGCCTTCTGCCGTAACAGCGACTCATGAGTTTGGGCTGCCTCCCAAACCTGCTGCTGCAAATTCTTTTTAAGTGTCCGCTCATTATCATCCAATGGTCTATCTGCTGAGTCCTCTTCTATTTTGTTTAATTCTTCCTCTAACCTCTTGAAGCGGCTGAAAGTGTCTCCAAAATGATCTTTATTCCACTCCTTTATCTTCTGTTTGAGAGCTTTGAGTTTGTTTTTCAAAACATAACCCCCCCATCCACTCTGATTGTTGGCTGACCAGAATTCGGGCACCATCTTCTTAAAGGATACTTCAGATAACCAACAGTCCAATAATCTGAACGGTTTTGGACCCCAATCATTGGTTTTGGATCTAAATAGAATGGGACAATGATCCGAGAAATTTCTGGCTAGCGGTGTTTGGATTGATCCAGGCCATTTGGAGATCCATTCTGGGGAAACAAAGGCTCTATCCAACTTGCTTTTCGCTGACCCATTAGGTCTGAACCAAGTAAATCTCTTTCCCACCCATGGCGCTTCTTCTAATTCCAGCTCCTCAATCCAGCTATTAAAATCCCTTATGCTTCCATCCACCAGCCCCCTCTGCGAAGACCCCACTCTTTCTCCATTTGTCCTAATGTTGTTAAAGTCCCCTATAATACACCAATATCCATTTGGATTCTGGTTTTTCAGCTGAGAAACTTTATCCCATAACACCTTCTTGTCTTGCAGGTTACAAGGGGAGTAGATATTCACAACATGCACTGCTATGGATTCTTTGCCCCACTTTCCTGACAAAAGAATGAAGCCTCTTCCAACAGATTTACTCTCCACCTTAAGAGAGTTTTGATTCCAAATACAAAGGATACCACCAGCTGAATTTACTGATGGAACCTCCTCCCAGCAGAAATCAACATCTCCCCAAAGAGCCCTGCACATACTCTTATTAACACTTTCCTTTTTTGTTTCTTGAAGACATAAAAGGTCAATATGATGCTCCTTTACCATTCTTCTGATTGCTTGCCATTTAACCCCCCTCCCCAGCCCCCTTACATTATAAGAAATGATAATCATAGAGACTTTTCCCTTCCCACCCAAGCTAGCTGCCTCTTTTCCGTCTCTATCTTCCATTTTCTTTCAATTGGTTGCATATAATCTCTTTGAGAAGCATCTGTTGGCAATCCCAAATCTTTTAATCATCCTCCATAAGGCTTCCTTCTGGAGGGTCCAAATTCTTGCTCCCGAATCTGGTTTTGCTGCCTATTTTGAGCTAAAGAAACTTCTGATTGTATATGGGGGTTATCTGTTCCATGTCCTTCATTATCCTGCTGGTAAGGTCCATTCTGAACATGCTCTGGGCTTAGAGCAGTTTGGTTCGATTCAGCCTCATTTATATGGACTTCAGCTCTCTTCAACTTTCTTTTACGGGAATACATAAGCAATGGGGTTAAAAGAGGTGTTGCTTTTAAAATCGGGCCTTTATTGGGGGTGGAGCATAAATTAGGGGGGGTGTTAATAGTCTGGCCCGAAACCAGCAGGCCCGAAACCAGCAGGCCCAACTTCTCCTTTTCACATGTCTTTGGTGAGGAGAGTTCAAAATCTGCCTTTTCTTCCTCGTACGCCAGTCCACCAACGTTTCTTGTCTGCTCCTTCATACCATTTTCATGCAAGTTGCCAATGTCGTCAGAGTTGACATCCCCCCCAAGGTCTTCTTCTTCCCCTAATTCTGTCTTCCCTTCTTCCTGCATCTCTGAATGCTCCCTGTCACTGGTCTGAAGGCATTTAACGCCTGTCAGAGCTTGGTCCGCTTGTTTCACGACCCATTGGACAATAGCTTTGTCCTTTGGGTCATTGCCGTTCGTCGTCCCAGAAGCTGCGTCGTTTCGAAGCTCATCCCCTAAGACCACCGCCGATCCTCCTGACCGACACGCATGCCTGACTCGCCGTTTTTCCTTCCCGCGCGGTGATCTCTCGTCGCCACCGCCCGTGTCCTCCGCCGCACCCATCATCGCCGTCTGGGATGAGGCTCCCCTTTGAGTTTTTGATTGCGCGACGTCACTTGGTCCTCTGCACTTGTCTTCCTCGGCCATCAACGCTCCCTCCGACGCCGCCTCCTCCGTATCTACTGCCATGAAGGTCTCTCCCTCCGCTTCTGCTCGTATTTTCACCTCGTTGCTCCGTATACGAGGTTTTTGCCGCCATCCCTGCAAGTCGCTTTCAGACCATAGATCGTCGTCGCCTTCGTCAGAGTGGATTTCCTCTGATGAGCTGAAGTCACAGTCCCTACTTATCTGCCTTGTAACTCCGAACGGCCCACTCTCCTCCACAATGTGTACCGGGAAAGTCATCCCCTGAATGTGAACATTTGCCGTGTGTTGAATAAGAGGTTTACGTTGGGTTTTGACTAGTATCCTCGCGACATCGAGCCTCCTTTGATCCTCTAAACTCTCGTCCGTCTCCACCATCTCACCTATGTTCGCGATTATCTACTTTATGTAATTCGTGTCCCATGCGACCAAAGGTATACCCCAGCATTGAATCCAAGTTAGCCTAAAACCAGGGCGTAGGCTTGGATTCCACTTCTCTATGGAATAGAACAGATCACCCCAACCTTCATCTTCTTCATTTACCAATTTCCCTGCGTTCTCTTCTGTGAGCCCCAATAGCAGGACCATATCATCACCAATGTACTTTGGTGATATATTTTGTCCGCTATCCCACCATATGTCTTCTTCTATGTTGTCAAAGCTTGCCAAATTTTTCAGTCTACCCACCCAGGCCTCCTTGAGCCATCTTTTGCCCGTCGTCAGGGTCTCCAAGTTCACCTCAGATGTGTCATTGGAACCGATACACTCGAGATTGGCTGGTGTTCTCCTCGGAGCTGACTTTGGGATATTTCTGTTGACCACCTCCGCATATGACCATCGCTGAGTTCCCATCTTCTTTTCTGGTACCCTGTTCTGGTACGTTTCTGTTCTTCCCTTTTGTGCTTGACTTGTCTCTGCTCTCCCCCTCTCTCCTGTTTGTGATTCTCCTTTCTTTACTCTCCCATATCTAGGAACGTTAACATTCATCTTCAATCCTCTGAAAACCATGTTGTCCAAATGCTGTTGAAGTTGTTGCACATTTCGCACCCCCTTATACCTCACAAACCCATATCTCCTTCCTTGTTTGTTTCTTTTCCTGGGTATAAAGACCTCCCTCACATCTCCTTGCTGTTTAAAATGGATCCATAACTCCTTTGCTGTTGCGTCTTCAGGGAACCTCGTAAAGTAAAAGGAAGTGACGTCCTTATGGTCTCTCCAGTTCACTCGCATGTGTGATTGACGCTGTCCTGTTGCTAGCCCTTCGATGATCAGATCGGGACCCTCTGTCTCTCGTAACCTTACTCTAGCTCTCCTCTCTTTCCTATTCCTAACTCTCTCCCACCCACTGTTTCTCTCTCTCTCTCTCTCTCTCTAGCGGTGTTTGCCGATAAAAAAAAAAGGGTGAGGGTTGCCTCCTACTTATATACTTTATCTTGATACTATCTCTAATCGATGTGGGATTTGAGTTTTTTTCAATACACCCCTTCACGCCCAACACTCTTGGGCTTGGTGCGTGGATAATATGGTGGGTGACCTTTTTCATGGATATAGGATAGACTTTGATACCATATTAGAATGTGGGTTTGAGCCTAACTCAACCGTGAAAGCTAGCACCTTTTCTGTTCAATGTAGTGGCTGAAGGTCTAAACGGGTTGATTAGGAGAGCTAAGGAGGTGCCGAGCAAAAAAAAAAAAAAAAAAAAGGAGAGCTAAGGAGGTAAACCTATATAAGGGCTTCAAAATAGGTGAAGATCTTGTGGATATCAGCATTCTCCAATACGCTGATGACACGATCTTTTTCGGGGAAGCATCCATGGAGAACGTTACGACCATTAAAGCTATTCTTAGAACGTTTGAACTTGCCTCAGGCCTAAAAATTAACTATGCAAAGAACTCTTTTGGAGCTTTTGGTCAATCACATCAATGGAAGCATCAAGCAGCCACGTTTTTGAAGTGCGGAATGCCGGCTCTCCCGTTTCTGTATCTGGGAATACCAATAGGGGCAAACCCGAGGCGAGGTCTCATGTGGGATCCTATTATCCACAATGCGAGAGAAAGCTAGCCAAGTGGAAACAGAGACACATATCCATGGGGGGGGAGAGTGACCTTAATACAATCAGTGCTAACATCGATTCCTATTTACTTCTTCTCTTTTTTCAGGATACCTAAAGTTGTGGTGGATAGGTTGGTGAGACTGCAGCGTAGGTTCTTATGGGGTGGCGGATCGGATCAACATAAGATTGCATGGGTCGGGTGGGATACAGTGTGCCTATCAAACGACAAGGGTGGGTTGGGCATTAAGGATATCAATAATTTTAACATTGCACTGCTTGGAAAATGGAGGTGGCAACTCATGCAACACAAAGGAGAACTATGGGCTAGAGTGGTGAAATCCAAGTATGGAGGATGACGGGGTTTGAATGAAGTAGATAGAGTGAGATCTGAATCAGTATGGTGGCGAGACTTAAAAAGGGCTCTAATTCACTCACAACAGGGTCAGCTTATTCAGAATGACTTGAAGTGGAAGGTGGGCAGCAGAGACAAAATTAAATTTTGGGAGGATAGACGGATCTGTGGGGAGGAGTCTTTGGCTGAAAAATTCCCTAGACTTTATCTGATTTCATTACAGCAGCAGCAACTCATTCAACAGATGGGAAGCCATAAGGATAATGGATGGGAGTGGAATTTTACTTGGAGAAGGACGTTGTTTGAAAATGAAATAGACCTGGCTGTAAATTTCCTAAATGAGATTCAACACAAGACCATTCAGCAACAAGAAACAGATGTATTTTTTTTTTTGATCTGCAAAAGTAATATTTATATATATATATATATATATATATATATATATATAAGGGGAGTACCAGGGGTACTAAGAATACAAATAATAGACAGATATGGTGTTTAGTCCACAATTAAAATCTAAGCTAAGTGCCTAGCTACAGTATTCAAAACCAGCCCATCTATCCTAGTTACAAAAAGCTGCTGGTAGATTGCTAGACCTGTAATTATAATGCGCTGTGAACCCTTTCTTCAATTGTCTGAACCAGGACCATACTAAAAACACTGCTTCCTCCATCAGCTTGCTGCCATTGAATGATTCATTGGAGAAAATGAGCTGATTTCTGTGTTGCCAAATTGTGAAATTCAAGGCAACCCACCAAACTTTCCATCTGCTGAATTGTTTCTTTCCAAGTACGCCGTTTGGATGCTGTATGAAGTGCTGCCTCGGATTGACTGGCATTACTCCCAATGTGTTAATCCAAGAGAGGGATTCCCACCACAAGGGTTGTGTTTTTGGGTAGTTGAAGAATAAATGAGAAGCATCCTCTTCCATATTCCTGCAGAAAGGGCATAGATGGTCACTTAGCTGTATTTGTCTTCTTCTTAAATTAAGCTTGGTTGGCAATCTGTCTTTAATCAATCTCCATGCAAAAATAGCTGCTTTTGCTGGGATTTGTAATTTCCATAACTCCGTAAACACTCCATCACTATTTTCCTCAGTTGCTTCTCCTTGCATCAAAAGGTATGCGCTCCTTGTTGTGTACTGTCCATTAGGTTCTGCTCTCCATTTCCAGCAATCTGCTAAATGTGGATGAATATGAATCTGTGTTGTATCTTCTAAAAATCTGGTAGCTACCACAATTTCACAATCAAATAGAGGCCTTCTCCATCGAAAATTCCATTCCCATGCTGTGTCGGTATGTCTCCCCATTTGTTGAACAGTTTGGTGTTGCTGGCTGGATATTTGGTAAAGCCTTGGGTACTTCATTATTAAAATCTCCCCATCACCAGTCCATTTATCCTCCCAAAATCTAGCTTTGTCTCCACACCCCACCTTCCAAATTGTTTCTTGTTGGATTATGTTATTTAGCTGGTATTCATGTGTGACCTCCATTAAATCCTGCCACCATAAGGATCCATTGCTTGATCTTCTACCATCAGCTAGAGACCGCCACCCTCCGTATTTTGAGTCCAGAATTTTAGCCCAAAGGTCTGAACTTTGCTGCATCATATTCCATCTCCATTTCCCCAGCAGCGCTCTGTTAAAGGTTGTGATATCTTTTATGCCCAAGCCTCCTTTTTCTTTTGGTAGGCAAATGGTTTCCCATTTAACCCACGCAATTTTCTTTTGGTCCAGCCCTCCACCCCATAAGAATCTCCTCTGGATTTGAGTCAGCTTAGCCGCCACTTTAGCAGGGATCCTGAAAAAAGAGAGAAAATAGATTGGAATAGATGTTAGGATTGATCTTATGAGAGTCACTCGCCCCCCAAAGGATAAGTGTTTTTGTTTCCACCTAGCTAATTTTCTCTCACTCTAAGGATCGGATCCCACAGTTGACTACGTCTTGGATTAGCCCCTATTGGAATACCCAAATATGTGAAAGGCAAAGACAGCAACCTATTCGGATCTTGCATTCTTAACCAGTGTTTATCTTATCAATAGACTTCCCACCCCTTTCCTTAATTTTGAAATACCCTTTGTCAAACTTTACAAACAGCAACCTTTTTTTTTTTTTTTGATCAGCAAAAGTAATTATATATTGATAGAAGTACCAGAGGTACTAAGACATACAAAAGGTAGTTCCATACTCATGGTTCCCAAACAAAAGGATTTTCACTTTCTTAGAGTGCTCGGCTGTGCTCGTTTTCCTCTATTAAGACCTTACAACAAAACACGTTTCAGTTTAGGTCTCAAGAGTGTGTTTTTCTAGGGTATTCATCTGCACACAAAGGGTACAAGTGTCTTTCCTCATATGGCAGAATTTACATCTCTAAGGATGTTGTTTTTAATGAATCTAAATTTCCCTATCCTAACCTGTTTTCATCTTCTACTTCACACTCCTCTTTAGAGTCTCATGTTCCCATCACCACTATCCCTCTTGTGTCTATACCTCCCACTCAATCACATAATTTTTCCTCTGTTGCTTCTCTAGCCAGCACCTCACAAATGTCAACTTCTTCTCTTCCTCAAAATCCCGTCCCTCACTCACAATCAAGTCAACCTGCTCCTCTCCTTTCTGTTGACACTCAACCAGAGTCTCAATCATATACTGCTGTACCTTTAGATTCACCTGCAGAGTCTTCTTTTCCCAATTCTGACATACAGCAACCACCACTCATTCCTTCTATTCCACAAAACACTCACCCATTGCAAACCAGATCTACGTCTGGAATTGTGCAACACGGAATTCATCCTACTCTTCTTCTTGCTCACATGGAACCTAAGTCTACCAAACAAGCCTTGGCCGATCCTACATGGCTAGCTTCCATGAAAGCTGAATATGATGCATTGATTAAGAATGATACTTGGTCCTTTGTTTCTTTGCCTCCTAATAGAGTTCCTATTGGTTGTAGGTGGGGTTTCAGGATTAAAAATAAATAAATTCAGATGGCTCTGTAAATAAGTACAAGGTCAAATTGGTAGCTAAGGGATTTCATCAGCAATATGGAACAGATTACACTGAGACTTTCTCACCTGTCATCAAGCCCATAACAGTGAGACTTCTTCTCTCCTTGGCTTTCACCTATGGTTAGTCTCTTCAACAGTTAGATGTGAACAATGCTTTTCTTAATGGCATTGTTGAGGAGGAGGTGTATATGCAGCAACCTCCTGGCTTTGAATCTTCCACCAAATCCATGGTGTGCAAGCTTCATAAGGCCATCTATGGTCTCAAACAGGCTCCTAGGGCCTGGTTTGATAAACTTGAGGAGACTCTACTGAAGTTTGAGTTCAAATCCAGCAAGTGTGATTCTTCACTTTTTGTTTATTCCAAGGGTTCATCCACAATCTACATGCTGGTGTATGATGACATCATAATAACAGGGAATGATACTCCTCTGTTACAGCAACTCATTTCTAAGCTAAATGCAGTATTTTCTCTCAAAGATCTTGGATCCTTGGATTACTTCTTGGGGATTGAAGTAAAGCATTTATCTAATGGCTCCATTGCTCTAATTCAGAGCAAATATATTAGAGATTTACTGGCCAGAACCAACATGTCAGATGTCAAACCCATCTGTTCCCCTATGGTAACTGGTTGTAAGCTCACTAAGAGTGCTTCTGATCCTCTTTCTGATTCTTATATGTATAGGTCAGTTGTAGGAGCACTTCAATATGCTACTATAGCTACACTAGAAATAAGTTTCTCTGTGAACATGGTCTCCCAGTTCATGAAGGAGCCTCTTGACCATCACTGGGTGGCAGTTAAAAGGATCCTAAGGTATCTCAAAGGCACTCTCTCATGGGGTCTTCATCTAAAACCTTCTTTTGCCCCTTTTTCCATCAATGCCTTTTGTGATGCAGATTGGGCCTCTGATCCTGATGACAGGAGGTCCACATCTGATTCTTGTGTTTACTTTGGGCCTAATCTTATCTCCTGGTGGTCAAAGAAGCAATCAGTTGTGTCTAGGTCTAGCATTGAAGCAGAGTACAGGAGCTTGGCCTTGGTCACTGCAGAGGTGTCTGAGACAGCTAATTACCTCAACTGTAGCTTGATGTCCTTTCCTTTCACCTACCTAGGTGTTCCTATTGGAGCGAATCCTAGAAGAACTCAGATGTGGGATCCCATCATTTGCAAGTGTGAGAGAAAACTATCGAAATGGAAACAAAAACATCTGTCCTTTGGGGGGAGAGTGACTTTGATACAGTCCGTGCTAACATCAATACCTATTTACTTCTTTTCTTTTTTCAGGGTCCCTAAATCAGTGTTGGAAAAGCTAGTACGACTGCAGCGCACATTCCTTTGGGGAGGCGGACTTGACCAAAACAAGATCGCATGGGTCAGGTGGGAATCAGTTTGTCTACCAAAGGAAAAAGGAGGATTGGGCATTAAGGACATTAACAACTTCAACATTGCACTGCTTGGAAAATGGGGTTGGAATCTCATGCAACACAATGGAGAACTTTGGGCCAGAATTGTGGAATCCAAATATGGAGGATGGAGGGGTTTGTTTGAAGCAGATAGAGCAGGTCATCAATCAATATGGTGGAGAGATTTAAAAAGGACCCTCAACAATACACACCAGGGGCAGCGGATACAAAATAGATTAAAGTGGAAGGTAGGCAGCAGAGATAAAATCAAATTTTGGGAGGATAGGTGGATAGGCGGGGAGGAGTCATTGGCGGAAAAATTTCCAAGACTGTATCTGGTTTCCTTACAGCAGCATCAGCTTATACAGCAGGTGGGCAGCCACAATGATAGTGGTTGGGAGTGGAACTTCACATGGAGAAGGGCGTTGTTTGACAACGAAGTTGATTGGGCTGTTAGTTTTCTAAATGAGCTTCAACATAGGACTATTCAGCAACAAGGATCTGACATGTGGGAGTGGACGGGAGACCAAACAGGCCAATATTCAGCACACAATGGCTACAAAATGCTAATGGAGGAATCTGTAGGTGAAAGCCGGGAGGACTGTTTTGATAAATTGTGGAGTGCAATGGTTCCAAGTAAAATAACAGTTTTTGCTTGGAGGTTAATTATCGATAGGTTACCCACAAAAAAGAATTTACAGCATCGACAAGTGCAGCTCACAGACACTTTATGCCCTTTTTGCAGAAACAGCGAGGAGGATTCAGCCCACTTATTTCTTCACTGTGATAGAATCCAGCCTATTTGGTGGGAAACTATCTCATGGCTGAATTTAAAAGGTGCTGTCCCCTTCACCCCAAAACAGCACTTCCTCCAACACATAGATGTTCAGGCTGATGGTGTTAGGATGCAGAGGTGGCAATGCTGGTGGTTGGCTCTAACTTGGTCCACTTGGAAGCTTAGGAACAGCATAGTGTTTTCTAATGCAACCTTTAATGCCAACATATTGTTTGAAGACGCAATATTCACTTTATGGACGTGGCTCAGGCACTTTGAGAAAGATTTTACTACCCATTTTAACCAATGGTCAAGTAGCATTAGACAGGGCTTTTGCATTAGTAGAGGATAGCTTTTTGACTAATAGATGTATATTACTGTACCCATATAATGGTTCCCTCCCAGACCTGTTTTGTCTGACTTTGGAACCATTGCTATGGTACTCATACTGCTGTATTACAGTACCTCTGGTACTCCTTTCCTTATCTATAAAATATTATCTTTGCTGATCAAAAAAAAAAAAATATAAAGGGAAAAGTACAAGTGGTACTGATATATGTACAATGTGTCCATACCATTTGAAAACCTATAGAAACCTAATTCAAGCTTTATTGCAAGAATTAACTCTCCATAGGTGAGAATTAGTAAAGACACCTTCCATCAAAACCTAATTCAAGCTTTATTGCAAGAATTAACTCTCCATAGGTGAGAATTAGTAAAGACATCTTCTAACTGAACTTGCTGTCCCACATAAGCTCCCTGTCATCCATTGTTACAACACAAGCACTGTATCTCTTGCTCATAATCTGGTTCTTCATGCTCGCACTAAACACATGGAGTTAGACTTATTTTTTGTTCGAGAGTAGGTTCTGAACCAGCTGCTCCAAGTGGTTTATGTGCCTATGCGGACATTCTTACCAAGGCTTTATCTCCTAGCAACTTTGAAGCTTTCAGGGCCAAGCTCACACTGTGTGATCCCTCCAATTCTTCTCGGTCTCACCCACCATGAGCTTGTGAAGGGTATTAGAGTATTCTTACTCCACTAAGTAAAATGTATTGGCTTTTACTTAGTGGAAATGGTCAACTTCAAGCTGTTAGTTAACTGTCAGTTAACTAACAGTGAGCTGTCAATTTCTGTTAGTTTGTTATAAGTTACCAACTGTAGTCAGTTAGTAACTGTAATGGTTAGGTTCTGTTAGTCTCTCTATATAAAGAGTTGACGCAGACCTTTGTAAACTTGGCTTGATAATTTTCTGATCAATGAAATCAGTTTTACATTTTCTCTCAAATTCTATCAATATCTTTGGTTCTCTGATTATGCTTTTTAAAAGAGTCTCTCTTATATGAAGATAAGCTGGTCAGCCTTCTTGTTTAGCCCTTTATTTTCCTTGTTATTTGTACCTCTGTTTTGGAGATTGTCTTATCTCTGCCTACTCCCAGTTTTACTAGTGTCATTCATTTTTCTTGTTGGGATGATCCATTTAGTTTTGCAGACATTTTTGTGACTTTGTGCTACTCTTATATTTTCATTTATTAGAATGTCATCATTTCTGCCATCTATAGAGTTATTTGTGTATGTGATGTCCAGTATTGTTTATAGGTTGGGAAACTGGCTATTTTGTTATTGGGATTTAGTGTATGTACTAATTTTTATTTCTTTTGCCCCCTATAAGAATTTCTATATTGCTGGCTAATTTTCCCTAATTTTTATTCCTCAGGCATGCCTGAATACAACCAGATCCTCATTAAGTGAAAAACGGGTTAAGAGGGAGCCTGCTGCTGTGATCCTGAGGGAGGCACTCATGAAAGGCAAATGGCTATGGTAATTTATAAGCTAATTTGAGGCTTGCACTGCACAGCACATTCTGTAGTATGCCATACTGGCACAGACTAATAATTCTTTTTATCTATGTTTTAATACTTCTTTTTAATCTTCCTTATCTTTTTGTACTGTTTTCTTCCTCTTGTCCTATAATAATAGTCATTCTATTATCAAAGCAAACGTTTTGAAAAACTTCTAGTTTTAGTTCATATTTATATTAGTAAATGTTTGTTTTGGGTTTGAGTCTACTATAATTTGCCTGGATTGTTTGGAAGCCAGGGGTTCTGAATTGGTTCTCAAATCTATCAGTTTGAACTTTGAACGTATGGTATCAAACTGCTGAAATTGAGGGCTTATGGTTTTATAAAGGTTAAAGGATTCCGATTGAGCTATTTTTGGCTGAAATTAGGGAGCACAGATAGGGCATGAATTGAAAATTCAATTTTGGACCTGGGGCATAATCATCATTTGTTTATTTTACATAAAGTTCACTTTTTTACCGAACACTTTTATTTTAAGATGAAAAATAACTTTTAAGTTGCTGCTCTGCTTCATGAAAAGTTATGCTCTTAACTTTGCCTCTCTCATTTGCTTTTAATATTTTAAAAATTCTTAATAATGAAATAAAATCAGATGTATTGGTATTAAAGGATTTACAGAAAATGTGTAGAGATCACACATGATGTTTTATTTATAATCGATGAAGATACAAATTAAGGGTAGGAATGAACAAAATCTCTGTTATGGCTATACAATATTTCCATATTTCCCCGTTTACTATAGATAAAATCATGTCTTTAACAGGTATGATGTTTAATTGTTTGCATTATTGTGTATTAGATTATTTTCAATAGTTTTTATAGAAATGGAAACATAGAGAAAAAAATGATAGGTCATGATGACAATTGTGTCTGGTTTATGTCATGAAATGTGTGCTGGAGCAATTATATATGTGTGTGTGTTCCTTTTCCCAATCACTTGTCGTGCAGTTAGGAGAGCGAGAGAGAAACACGGTGAGGGAGAGAGAGAGAGAGAGATAGAGATAGAGAGAGAGTGACACACAGAGATAGAGAGGGAGAGAGAAAGCAAGACACAGAGAGGACGGGAGCATATGGTAGAGGGAGGGAGAGACTGAGAGTCAGGCATGAGAGGAGTGCAAGAGAGCACTCTCTGTTCCGTGACCACAACCTGTACCAGAGGAATGTTGGAGGAAGGCAACATCGTAGGTGGAGAAGCAGGGGAGAAAGGGGGATATCTGAACACAGGGGTTGGCACAACAAAAATGAGAAGGAGGATAGCTATGATAAGGATGGAAACTGGACGAAGGTAACCAGCAAGAGGTCAGCAAAGGAAAGAAAGAAGAAAATATTAGAGAAAAGAAGTCCTGACAAACACGCAACATGGAGAGAGCCCACATACCATCAACCCAACTGGAGAAATAAGGACGACATCACGTCTTTCTACTTCACACATTTTGCTGATGATGTTACTGAGGTGCGACTATGGGAAAATTTTAAAAAATGGGGAGATGTGCGTGAGGTTTACATTGCAAAACGACGTAACAAGGACGGAAGACGATATGATTTCGTGCGCTTTAAGGGAGTTTCGGATGCCAAGCGCCTAGAGGTTCAGTTGGATAATACCTTCATCAACGACCAGAAACTGTTTGTCAACCTACCCAGGTTTGCTAGATCAACTCGGACACACCCTGTGCAGACAACAATTGCTAATGGAGGGGAATCAATCAAAGACCTTAGCAAATACCGTGAACAAAGCAGCAGGCCAAGACTGCGTTCATACGCAGAGGTGACGGCCCAGGGAGGTGCTTCAGAAGGAATGGTGATAGGCGCAGGAACAACAACCTTTATCTCTATACCACCCAACAAAGGCGGCGATTACTGGTGCAGTGGGACGTGGGTGGGGAAATTAAAGAAGCCTATGTCGATGGAGTGTGTGGAGGATCGCATATCGTGGGATTTCGGGTACAACATATGTACCAAATTCCTGGGGGACGATATGGTTCTCCTTACTGGACTTTTCGATGATAGAGCTCATCAACTTATCTTATCGGAGATTGATGGCGGTAAATCCATATTCTACTCCCTAGAGAAGTGGCGATTGGGGCTTAAACCAAACAATCGGGTTGTTTGGATCTAGCTCAGGGGTTTCCCGATTGAGGCGTGGGATACTGAACACATGACGAAGGTCGTTTCCTGTATCGACGACGTGATAGAACCCGAAGACGACACTGAGGACCGTCGCCGGTTGGATCGGGCCCGCATGTTAGTCCGAACTCCCCTTCCGCCGACGATCAACAGGGAAGTCATTGTCCGAGTGGGGATTAACGAGTACAAGGTATGGATGGTGGAGGAGGTGGGAGATGACGGCGACACGAAGCGCAAGAGGTCCCTTCTGGCCGGCGACTGGACGGATGACGTGCCGTCTGACGATGAGTGTGACGGCGCCGCCGACGATGACTCCGATACCACGTTCTCCTTCTCGCCGGAGTTGTCCACGAAGAAGATGCTACAATGTTCGAACCACTGGTCACACGATATAACCAGCGGTCTCAGACGTGAACCCAGTGGTCAAGACACTTCGTTGGGTAATAACCGCTCTGATGATAATTGCAGGGAAAATGCAGAGGTCACAACGACGCCTAACCAGGGCCTCCTTTTAGCAAAGGTTGACCCTGGTGAATGCGTTTCAGAAAAGATAGCAGACAGCAGCTTACTTGGGGAGGAAACATTGGAGAACACAAAAGCTGGGCTATGGCAGGTCAATGGAGAAAAGGTGGTAGACTTATATGAAGAAAGTAGGGGACAACTAACGATTATGGGAACCCAACCAGACAGGTCCCCCCTGCAGTTTCAAAAGATTTTTTGGCCCAAGTAATAATTTGGGCCCAATAGGGAATACGGAGGGGTGCAACAAGAATAATTCCCCAACCAAGGCCCAATCTTCTAAAGGAAGTCCAGACATGTTTGCCAAAGTTTATGTCAGGCAACGAAATGTTATATCTAAGGTTCCCACTCTCGAGCCTGTAGCTGAAGGACCAAATCTGTTATGTAGATGTTGGTCAGCAAATTGACAAAGAGCTCGAGGACAAAGGCCCAACATTCAGAGTCTCTCAAGACTATGAGAATTTAAACAACTTAGAAGAAAGCAATTCCCAAGTAATGGAAGAAGCCAAACAGCAATGGTGCCTTGCACAAACTATTGGTATACGGGCTGACATAGAACAAGAAGAAGGTATTCACAGATTTGCTGCTATGGAGTCTCGGGACAGGAAACATGCTTTGGAGCTGGGGAATAGGAATATTCCTAGATGAATATCCTTTCATACAACATTAGAGGGCTGGGTAGAGGCATTAAATGGGCCTCTATCCGGAATTTGGTGGGGAAATTCAAAATTGATTTGCTTTGTCTTCAAGAAACTAAGAGGGAATCTATGGATAGAGCTTGCTGCCAATCTTTGTGGGGACAACCTAGCGTGGCTTGGGAATGGCAACCTGCTGTCAATGCTGCTGGGGGGCTCCTCTGTGCTTGGAATAATAATACTTTTCAGGTTGACTTTCGTGTTTCTGAAAAAGATTTTATCATGCTTGGTGGAACCTGGTTGCCTGAAATGCAGAGGCTGGTAGTAGTTAATGTTTATGCCCCTTGTGACCTTCGGGGAAAGAGACAGCTTTGGCAGAATATAAGGAGTAGAAAGATTCAATCCCAAGATACATGTTGGTGTCTTGTAGGGGATTTTAATTGCATTAGACACCCCTCAGAAAGAATGGGGTGTAATCGAAGCAGTTATGATAGCAGCACTATGGATGAATTTAATTAGTGGATTGCTGAATTAGAAATTGATGACATACCTTGCACGGGAAAGCCTTTTACTTGGGTCAGGCCAAATGGAACCTGTAAAATCAAAATTGATAGAGTGTTGGTCACTGATGGGTGGTTAGTTAAATGGCCAGATAGTTCTCAATTTAATTTGGAGAGAAACTACTCTGACCACTGCCCTATTATTGTGAAATCTAAGAACATCGATTGGGGCCCTAAGCCTTTTAAGGTTTTTGATGCTTGGCTAAAGAACAAGGAGTTCCAGAATGTGGTGAGGGAATGCTGGGCTGCCAATCAGCCATTTGGTTGGGGTGGATTTGTTTTAAAAAACAAGCTCAAGATCCTTAAATCTAGACTGAAGCTGTGGAGTAAAGAAAATACAACAGACCTCTATAAGAAGATGAAACAACTGCAGCAGGATTTAAATGAGCTGGAGAATTCTATGTCAGCACAGGCTTCTACTAACCAAGTCCAGCAGCTAAAGAATCTCCAAGCTGAGCTTTGGGAAAAGTCTAATCTCTATGAATCCATCTTGAGGCAGAAGTCTAGAAGCAGATGGATTAAGGAGGGGGACAGCAACACCAAGTATTTTCACAAGCTAATTAACCACAGCAGGAGGGGAAATACCTTGAGAGGGCTGATGATTGATGACTGTTGGGTTGAAGACCCTAATCTCATTAAGGCTGAAATTCTTCAGCATTTTCAGAGGAGATTTTATGAACCCCAGCTGCATAGACCTAACCTGGATGGGGTTCCCTTTCACGCTTTAACTCCTATTCAGAGGGATTTATTGGTTGAATCTTTTAAGGAAGAGGAGGTGAGGTGTGCTGTGTGGAGCTGTGGGAATGACAAAAGTCCGGGGCCAGATGGTTTCAACTTCAAATTTATTAAACACTTTTGGAAGGAGCTAAAACCTGAATTTCTTAGGTTTATTGCAGAGTTCTTTGTTAATGCTTCTCTCCCTAAAGGATGTAACTCCTCCTTTATTGCTCTTATACCCAAGCTAAAGGATCCACAGGTTATTAGTGACTTCAGGCCTATCTCCCTCATAGGCTGTATCTACAAAGTTATTTCTAAAATGCTGGCTAATAGGTTGAGAAAGGTCATGCCTCAGCTTATTGATGAAAGGCAGACAGCCTTTGTTAAAGGCAGGCACTTGTTGCAGGGAGTTTTGGTGGCAAATGAAGTAATTGAGGAGGCTAGGAGGCTTAACAGATCTTGTATGATTTTCAAAGTGGATTTTGAGAAGGCCTATGACTCCGTGTCTTGGCAATTTCTTTTGTACATGTTGACAAGAATGGGGTTTCATGAGAGATGGATAAGGTGGACCAAGAGTTGTCTTACTTCAGCTTCTATGTCTATCCTTGTGAATGGCAGCCCCACTGCTGAGTTCAAACCTCAAAGAGGATTGAGACAAGGGGATCCATTGGCTCCTCTCCTTTTTGATTTAGTGGCTGAAGGCTTGACAGGGTTGATGAGGGAAGCGGTAGCAAAACAATGCTTTACAAGTTTCTTAGTGGGGAGCAATAAGGTGCCTGCGGATGTTCTTCAATATGCCGATGACACGATATTTTTTGGAGAAGCATCCATGGAAAATGTCAAAACTGTGAAGGTTATTCTTAGGAGCTTTGAGTTGGTCTCTGGATTGAGGATTAACTTTGCTAAGAGCAAATTTGGAGCTGTAGGGCAGTCTGAAGAGTGGTGTTTCCAGGCTGCAGAGTACCTAAATTGTGGCCTGCTTCAATTTCCATTTTGCTATTTAGGTATCCCCATTGGTGTCAACCCTAAAAGAAAGGCGGTGTGGGATCCTATAATCAGGAAATTTGAGGCTAGGCTGAACAGGTGGAATCAGAGAAATATCTCCATGGCTGGCAGACTTACCCTTATTAATGCTGTCTTAACTGCACTACCTCTGTTCTACTTGTCTTTTTTCAGGGCCCCTAAAGCAGTGATTAATAGGTTATCTGCCATCCAAAGACAATTTCTTTGGCGAGGTAACCAACACGGGAGGAAAATTGCTTGGGTATCTTGGACACAATGCTGTGCTTCTAAAGATTTTGGAGGATTGGGAATCAAAGATCTTAACACCCTTAATAATGCTCTCCTACTAAAGTGGAAATGGATGATGTTCCATCAACCACAGCAGTTTTGGAATAGGATTCTGATTTCTAAGTATAAAGGGTGGAGAGGACTAGATCGGGGGCCTCAAAAACAGTATTTCTCTACCTGGTGGGCTGATCTAAAAGCTATCAATCAACATCAGGACATGATTGCTGCCACTAATCAATTCTGCTGGAAAGTGGGTAAGGGTGATCAAATTCTGTTTTGGGAAGATGCTTGGGCTGAGGATGGGCTTCCCCTCAAAGATTAATTTCCAGAACTATACCGAATTTCCTCTCAAAGAAACCACATTATGGCTGATATGGGATCATTCTCTGAAACTGGGTGGGAGTGAAATCTTCTTTGGAGAAGAAATCTGTTCGATAGTGAGATGGGAATAGCTTCGAAATTCATTGACCAAATATCAGCAATCAGGTTAAACAGCAACTTGAAGGACACCTGGGTCTGGAGAGCTGACTCTAGTGGAATCTTCTCTACCAAATCTGCTTACCAAGTGCTAAAAGTTGAGTAGGCTTCTGAAGTTCAGCAATTGGCCTTCCAGCAACTTTGGGATATTAAAATCCCCCCGAGGGCCTTGTCCTTTGCATGGAGACTGTTATGGGATAGACTTCCTACAAAAGATAACCTAGCTAGGAGACAAATTCATATGGACAGTGACTTATGTCCATTCTGCAACAGCAAGCCTGAATCTGCATCTCATTTGTTCTTCACTTGTGACAAAATTCAGCCCTTGTGGTGGGAGTTCCTATCCTGGGTGAAGGAAGTCAGAACTATCCACTGTAGACCCATGGATAACTTTCTCTAGCACTCACCTACTGCAGGATCATTGGCTACTGCTAGAAGATGGAAACTTTGGTGGTTGGCAGCTACAAATACAATCTGGAAGCTTAGAAATGATATCATTTTCCATAGTCAATCCTTTTTTTTTTTTTTTTGATCAGCAAAGATAAAATATATTATATATATAGTGAGTACCAGAGGTACCAAACAGTACATGTAATTAGATTAGCTTGCCAGCAACATGGTTCCAAGCTCAGACTAATAGCAGTCTCGCAAGGAACCAAAGCTAGGTATTACAAAGACCTACAACACCCACTGTCTATGGTTTCTACCCCCCTGAAAATACAAATCCTGCTGCTATGTTAGACGACCAATAGCTGTAAGTGAGAGCAAAGTCCTTCTCAAAGTTCTTCAGCCATGTCCATAATGTAAAAATAGCATCCTCCATTAATTTGTTTCCATCAAAAGTTTCATTTGAGAAGATGATTTTATTCCGGTGCTGCCACACTGTCCATGTGAGGGCTAGCCACCAACTTCTCCATCGGTTAATACGAATTTTGCTAGGAAAACAGAATGCATGCTGGGAAAAGTGCTGCCACGGTTTCTGCGGAAAAGCTCCATGAAGGTTGACCCATTTCATAGATTCCCACCATAATGGGAGTATTTTGTCACATGTCAGAAATACATGCGCTTCGTTCTCCTCAGAATTACCACAAAATGGGCATAATGGATCATTAATTGCCACCCTTCTCCTCCTCAAATTTGCCTTCGTTTGTAGTCTCTCCTTTAATAACCTCCATGCAAAAATAGTGATTTTAGTTGGGACTCGAATCTTCCATAACTCCTCAAACATCCACCCATTATCCTCCTCAACATCCACTCCATTGAGCATATTATAGGCACTTCTTACCGAATATTGTCCAGTAGGCTCTGATTTCCAGATCCACTCATCTTTTTTGTGAATCTGGATACTGCTGCCAGCAACTTCAGAAAGGAAGCAATCTGCCATCTCAAGCTCTCTGTCGAACAAGTGTCTTCTCCATTTAAATTTCCACTCCCACCCTTTGTCTGTTTGCTGACCCATCTCCTGAATATAGTTGTGCTGTTGGTCTGAAATTAGGTACAAACTGGGGTATTTTGCCAGCAGCGATGTGTCTCCAAAGCCCCAATGATCCTCCCAAAACTTGATTTTAGTTCCATTCCCCACCATAGTCAATCCTTTGATATCTCTAAACTGGCAGATAGTATTCTTTTTCTTATGTGGACCTGGCTGAAGGGGTGGGAAAGGGACTTTAATGTCCCTTTTTTCCAGTGGGCCTCAGCAATGTCTTTAGCATTTATTTAATGTTTCTAGGAAGGGCAGGGCTATTTTTTATGTAATACTGTTGTATGTCTAGTATCCCTGCAACAGTCAATCCTAATCTGTATCTTCTAGTACCACTGGTACTTCTATCATTAATATAAATTATATCTGCAGTTCAAAAAAATATATATGTGTGTGTACACTGTACAGGATTTGAAGTTTGTAACAATAAATAAAAATGTAAACTTTTAGTAGAAATTGAATTCTTTATTCATATTACCCTTAGTGTTTAAGTTGTTGGGTTTTAAACCTATTTTGGGTTTACAGATATTTTTTGTTATCATTTTATCTTATTTTCACATTTTATGCTAGAATCTGTAGTAAAGTCCTTAGTCCTTGAATACATCTTCTGATATAATAACGCAGCAATCAACTTTGTTGTGTTATATCCTATTAACAGAGATTGTTTAAATTAAGTATCATTGTGGCAAATTCTGATGAAGGATCTATGCTATAGGAATGCTGCTTTTTGTTCTCTCACTCGCAACTACCATACTCGCATTTGCAAGGATCTTTTTCTCTACTGGTTTGAAGGCATATGTATGAGCTTTGACAGGTAATTTAGGATTGGCGGGGTAAACAAAGGAATAACTACCATGGTCATTTGTTTCAATGTTGGCTCCCTTCATAGCTTTCTTATTCAAAATTATTGGTGGTTTTCAGCACAAAACACTGTAGAAATGTGTGGAGTCGAAAATTATGATTCGTAATTTTCTTGCCTTCTCTTTTCTTTTGATGGTGTTAAAACCTAAACATTTGTGAATTGTACCATTACATTTTTATTCATGCACTTTGTTTCTTTGTCTATTATATTCTTCATTGCAACGTCTTTAAATGTTGAGGATTTCTTGTCTTCTTACATATGTGTATCTTTCTCTTCTACTTAAATAAGTTCTTTGCTAATAATTTTTTTATTCATGTAAGTTTACTCTCTCCCCATCTCTTGCACTGTTTTTTTCTTCTATACTCAAGTTACTTTTATTCCCTTTAATAACAAAATGTTAAAATTATCTGTGGGAATATTGTGCATGCTTGGAGAGACAGCTAGAGCTAATGATAAATAATTTTCTGGTTGGAATGTGGTCTTTCTTCAAAAGCCCAATTACTTTTCTCATGATTTGAATTGAATACTGTATGACATCTTTGTCAGAAAGAATGTTCATGATCAGGGTTATTAATAAAATGGAGATAATATTGCAGAATCCTGAATTCTGCGAATGTTGATCGTATCTATGATGGTTTGTTGTGGACTCTGAGGTATGTTGCTGTTATTTAGACCTTGTTCTCTTTATACAGTTTTATTGTCTCTTTTATGCATGTGAATAAGACAGAACATTGCTTGTGCATCTCAAATTTGTTGTAGGACTTTAATCCAATTTTCCATATTATAATATATACGGCATTTTGGTCTATTTGAATTGGTACCGTGGATATGAACTTATGTCTGTTCTATTGCATCTGAAGGAGTTTGCAGGAACTTTCTTCTGTTCTGTTGCTTCCAAATTTGGGGACGGAGATATCTTCAATGCCATCTTCTACCTTAAATGAGGTCTCTCTTCCATAGACATTTTCACAGTCCTTTGATGTCTGTCGCACTATGTCTCAAAATTCTAATGCTAAACATATAATGGTGTTGATAATGGAAGATCAACATGTCAAAATGCCATTGGGGGGCTTGTTTTGAATTAACATGCCTTTTCTGTTCCTTTGTTGTGTTTTCCTTTATTTCTTGGTTATGGAGAATATCTTATCCTCCTCATTCATTGTTATTTTCTTGCTTGTATTGAATTTTATGTAGGATAAACAGATAATCTGTAGTTTGTTGGCTATTTAATGATCTGGGGAAAGACTATTGTGAATGGATTATAGTAATCAATAAAGCTAGCAATGTGAAGCATATTTACTTAATATTAATAATTAAAGATACAAAAAAATGCGGTATGGACAGGAGCTGCCCCTCCATGTTTGATTTATGCTAATTGAATTTTTTGAATAATCTTTCAGTAGAACTCAAGGTTTGATTTCCAAAGAATGTATTCCCTAATAGTCAGCAAGTCACTGAATTTTAACAGTTTTCGTAGGGCTACTTTGGAGAATTGTTTATCCCTGTTGTGTCTCCAGTGTGATATTTTCTTTCTAAAATATGCATTGTTTTGGTTAAACTAATTTTTGCAGTTCATCCATGGTTGGCAACTGTTATGGAGTACTGTTGTGCACGGGTTACCGATTTTTAGCAATATAAATGCTCTTGTAAGTTTTTTCTTGACAGAACTATATCCTCCCAATTTTAAATTGTTGTTTTTGACGAATATCAAATTAGTCCTTCTAGGTATGTTTGCGCCTAGGTTTAGGTCTAGTTAATAGGTTATCGATTTAGATAATCAGTTTTTTGAATGACTGGCTAAATTAACAGAAATAAATAAAAATCTTACATATCAATCTCGGATAATGGCACGTTGCAGCTAACTCTGAAAACGCAATAGTGGGATTGCATGACTACTGCTATTTTAAATACTGTAATACAAACTAAATAATTTATTATACTGCATGTATAAATGCTCAAATAACAACACAAAAAACCCAAAATTAAAGAAATTCTCGATAAATAGTTAGTCACACTTTACACACAATCATCATCAATCTAGGAGCTATGAGAACTTAGTAATGAGAAGGTAGTAATAAGGTAAAGAAAATGAAAGGTGATGAAATTAATAGAAACAACTTAACAAATTAGACAAAAAATAAATAGATGAATTGGGAAGTCTAAAGGAAGAAGAAAAATCAGAACACATGATAAATAGTCCTGTAATGTGTGAAGCAATAGAGGTGACTTTTTGTGGAATATTTTACCCCCAAAAGCCCCCAAACAATGATGTTCTAGGGGTAAAAATGGGTTTTTGAAGCCTATATCATAATAGCACCACTATAGCATGTGAGAAGTGACTATTTTGGTTGCTATCTGAAGTTGCACCGCTATAGCGCACTATTGAGTATTGACCACTATAGCAAAAGAATGAATCGGGATTTGATTGAAGACAATTATGTTAAGACTGGTCAATGGATCATTTTACACTACTGGACAATGACTTTGATAAGTACAATTTATACTATTACTCCCCATTTCTAATTGAAATTAACAACTATAGATTTCATTAAGCTCTGCTACTCCATTCTTTACTCATATAGTCATTCTAAATATATAAATATAATTAGCTCTATTTGTTCCTTTTCGACTTAAACCAATCAACAATCTAGAAGAAGCTCTCTAGATTTTGATCCAATGAAGCATTAGCAGAGGACAGCATAGTTTTCTCACTTATGCATGTAATTGCTTTTTGTATCCATAGACTGGTTCCCCTTCAAAATTTCAAGTTTGACTGTGGAACCATTTATATGGAGTTCTTTTGTACTTTGAGTACCTCTGGTACTTCCTTTTAATATATAATATTTATCTTTGCCGATCAAAAAAAAAAAAGATGAGAAAGATAGGTTGATCTAAGCAATGAATGCACAAGCTTGCATTATTTTACTTAGGTTGTGTTCAGCATTACAATTAACAAAACCAAAATCATTATTAACTGAAAATGAATGACCAATAACAGACAAATTCCAGAGGCCAATATCTTCAAGACAATTTGGAAGCTGAACATCCCCCCAAGGGCTGCGGTTTTCTCTTGGAGACTTATCAAAGATAGATTATCCACTAGATATAACCTCCTTAGAAGAAATGTGCCCATTCAGGAAAATGAATGCCCTCTCTGTGGGTATTACCAAGAGGAGGCTGGCCACTTGTTTTTCAATTGCAAATTGACCAGAGGACTATGGTGGGAATCCATTAGGTGGAACCAGATGGTAGGACCACTTTCAGCTTCTCCAGCAACTCACTTTGCCCAATTCTGTGATGGCTTTGGAGCAGGGAAAAATCATACTCGATGGTGTGGATGGTGGATTGCATTAACCAGCTCCATATGGCAGCATAGGAATTTATTGATATTCCAGGGCAATCACTTTGAACCTTCCAAAGTGATGGAAGATGCTTTATTCCTAGCATGGTCATGGTTAAAGATCAGAGAGAAAAAGTTTAGTACTTCTTTCAACCACTGGTCTTCCAACCTTGTGGAATATTTTGGTTAATACGGGTTGGACATATCTATCCTATGTGGTGGGGTCAGTGTTGGGTTTTCTCAAATCTTGTTTTGGAGGGTGTTATAATAGGTGTCTTGTACTTATGTATATGTCACCAGCAGTACCTCTGGTGCTGCTGTGTTTCTGATTAATAATATATATTTTCTGCCTTCCAAAAAAAATTGTTAACTGAAAATGCTATTATAAATTGACAAATCAGGACAAATAAGAATTACATTTAACAAAACCATAATCATCATTAATTGAAAATTGCTATTTTGAATTGAGAAATCAAGACAAATAAGAATCAATCTTCATATACAACTAAAGACAATTAGCAAAACCATTTCTGTGGTGCATCAAAACAAATCAAAGGAAACAATTTACTTTAAATTTGATATTTAAAGACAAACTTTGAAAACAAAGTTTTTGCTTGAGTAGGAGTAAGATAGAGTAAATGCATTGTAATTTTAGCAAGAAGCAACAAGAATACAACTTGGAAGTAAATATGGGAGAAGATATCGAACCTAATGATGGGGAAATTAATGATGATGATACACACATGATACAAGCAGGATGACTAAAATGGGGAAAGGCGGAAGGGTTATTTGTAATTGCAAAGCACCTAACAAGCTCAAAGGCAGGTTTTGTTGTATTGCTTTACATTCAACTTTCTCTATGGTAGTGAATGTTGGACATTAAAGGAGCAATAGAAAAAGGTGGGAATAATAGAAATGTGAATGCTAAGATGGATGTGTGGACATACAAGAAAGGACAATATTCAAAACTATTGTATATGAGTAGATATCAATGTAGTACCGATTGTGAAAAAGATGACAAAATAAGTTAAGGTGGTTTGGACACATACAAAGGTCATTGGAGGCCCTAATTAGAAGAGTGAACTGTATCGTTGTATGGTTTTTTGTCATGTGAAAAGGGGGAGAGGGAGACCAAGAAGGACACATGGGGAGAGGGGGAATATAAAATGGAGCATCCGGTGCAGATCAAACTTTAGATTCTGGGAGGATGGATGGCTTGACGATGGAATCTGTATGATGGATAAATATCAGTGCCTTTATTGTATCTTAGAACAAAGACAACAGTTTATTTATCAAATGGGGCCACTGGTAGATGGTACTTGGGCTAAGAGGTGGAGATATTGGTGGTTGGCGGTAACTTGGGCTATTTGGAAGCTAAGAAACAGAATTCTATTCTCAAATGCAGAATTCAATGCTAATAGATTGTTTGATGAAGCTATTTTCTTGACCTGGACTTGGCTTAGACATTTTGAGAAAGATTTCACAATCCATCTAAATCAATGGTCAAGCAATATTAGTCAGGGTTTTGTTATGTAATGGGTGTTACAATTAGAACAAACTACATGTTCTCCTTATATCTAGAATACCTTATCTTTGGTGTCTAGATATGAGAATGTATATCCCTTTGTACTAGTACCTCTGGTACTGTTTTGGTCATATATATATAATATATTTAGTTTTGCTGATAAAAAAAAAAAAAGATGGTACTTGGGAATGGAATCTATTTTGGAGAAGGAATCTGATGGAGAGTGAACTGGCCTTGGCATCAAATTTCATGGCAGAAGTGGAAGATCTTGGTATTCAGCCTTTGCAGAAGGATATATAGGTGTGGTTGGGGGACACAGGTGGGGAGTATTCAGTTATCAGCACATATAAAATTCTCAGCGAAGAAGGGGGTGATTGGGGAGAGGCTGGGGATGATAATGGGGTGTTCCGCAGGTTGGGGAAGTTGAAGGTTCCCAGCAAGGTTGCACATTTCAGTTAGAGGCTGTTGAGGGACAGAATTCCAACAAGGATTAATCTTTTACGAAGAAATGTGGATATACAGGAGTCTAGATGTCCGCTGTGTATGTTGGAGGAGGAAGATGCTTCACATTTATTCTTTAAATGTGATAGGATCTTACCAATGTGGTGGGAGTGTCTCTCATGGCCAGGAGTGTCTACAGTATTGCCACAAACACCTAATGAACACTTCTTACAGCATTCATACTGCTGTTTGGAAGGTGTGGTTCAGAATAGGTGGCAAACAATGTGGGTAGCTTTGACATGGCGTATATGGCACCAAGGAACAGGTTGATTTTCGCCAATGAAGAATTTGATGGTCACCAAGTGATGGAGGAGGTGATTTACTTTTGTTGGTTGTGGCTGAAAAACATGGAAAAGGATTTTGAAGCACCTTATCACGTATGGACCAGCCATACTAAAGCTGAGCTTTTGTGTGGAGGGGGATAAGGTCCTTTGTGGGTGGGATTTATCATGCTCTTCATCACAGTGTTTTGGTACTCTAATATATACTGCATTCAGAATATATTAGAATCTCAAAACGGAACATTGATGGTAACAGTGTGATAGTATGTACAGAAATAGTACCTCTGGTACTGCTAACAATTATCAATCATTATCAATAATATATATACATACTTTTGTTGATAAAAGAAACATGGGGAAGTTGCTTTGAGAGATCTCCTAGTAAATAATATCTATGAAGATTTGGTCTTGAAGCAAGTCAAATGATGTTGTGTGATCCATGTAGCTAGCCTCATCTAGTGGGATAAGACTTTTGTTGTTGTAGTCTTCTTGGTTTACTTAATATCTTGTTATTTGTTTTGAGCATATTTACAATAAAAATTGATAAAATGATTAATAGATCGTGTATAGTTAACCTTTTCTTTTTATGGATATTTTATTTATTATCACCATCATCATCATCATCATTATTTTTTTTTTGATCAGCAAAAGTAATTTTATATATATAATAAAAAGTACCAGAGGTACTAAGGTACATATGTATTTACAGCCCTACAAATGGATCCTTGAGCAGACAAATAAAATCTGCAAGGGAAACATTCAAGAGCTGCTGTTGTAGTATGTAGTTACTGTTATCCTACTTGTTCTATTTTAATAGAAATTGTTTCTCTCTTGGTTATTTTTGTGTAAGTTTCTATTTTAATTTGACAAGGACACACTGATGCAGGTGGATGCTGCTTTGCTGCTGCTTAGTAATATAACCTCAAATGTGAGTTTTATAATTTACAACTCGAGAATGCTGTTAATAATAATTCTAACATCACATGCTTCTATCCAGGATTTTGTAAATACAAGTGTTATACCTCAAGATGTATGGGAACTTCAGTTTTTCAAAAGACCAAATTCAGTGTAAGCGTCTTTTACCTTGTCACACTCACATGCAAAATATGGTTTTAAGGTTGTTACTGAATAAATGAAAGTATATCATTTGAGTCAATAAATAAATTCAATCATACATTATTTTACTCGTATTAAAGAACTAGTTGGAGCTCAAGTGCTAAAAAATTTCCGTCGATGTATTGAATACCTTGAAATTTACTCTTTATTATTTAGAATGATGGCGCAACATCAACTACTACTACAACAACAAAAACCTTATATCCCTAGCTGAGGTCACCTACATAGACATGCAATGCCATTTGGTGTAAGACCAATCTTCAAAGATATTATTTACCATGAAATCCCCTTAACAACTTATTTCATTATTCTTCTTGGTCTCCCTCTCTCCCTTTAGTTAGAATGATGGCATTGAAATAACTTTAATTAAGATATTTAAAATTTTTTTAAGTTTAATTTCATAACAAAAAGTTAGAATACATGATCAGAACGTATCAACTATTGTTTAGTTTCAAATAAAAATTATTTAATTGATTATTTAATTTACATAACATTAAATTTAATAGCAGAATATTTAAATTTTAATATTATTCTATTAGAATATTAAAATAGTGGCCATCTTGCCATCTGCTACCCCCCTACATCTTTTCGGGGAGGTCACTGCCGTTATTTGCTATTGACTACTACAAGTCTAATATGTACACACATAGACTCACTTCCCATGAAAGAAAACAATAGCTGCCCTTTCAAAGTGGATTGTTTATGCTGTAGGCGTTTACTGAATTGGAATGAGATAGTTTATGTGAGGCTTTTATTAAAGTTGGGGAGCTAGAGTACCAAGAGAAGGCATCTACCAATAAATTCTTATTTTATTATTTTTAGCTTTTGTGGTTTCCCTTTTCTATTTTTCTTTGTTTCTTTTCTGAATTTGAAATTTTTTATAGACATGATATTGTTACTGCATTTTTATTTAGCTCATAATTTTCTTTTATGCAGATCCATCTTATATTTCTTCTCATGTTACTTTTCACGAAAAAATTCCCATGTAAGTTGCTAAGAAAGCATCATACTTTTTTATGTCATTAATTTAATTAATGTTAGATTAGTCATTGGTTTATAGACTTAAGTTTATATAGAATTGACATCAGCAGAGCTATATCATCAATGAGTCAGGATATTATAACGATGACATCCCTTTTATAACCTGAAATAGCTAAGAAAGATACCTTTAATAGCTTGAGGAGAGAACTACAACCAGAGAAAGGTCCTGATCAGAAAAAGTACATCTGAAAACATGAGGAGGAATATGATATATGGGACTTTTGGGGAATAACAGTGGATGAGGACACCAGTATTGACAACAGAAGATGTGGCTCAATTGATTTAATTACATCCAATTAACACGACTCAATTTGCATGTAGCAACAAAGCACAAATTGTTTCAACAAGATTTTTTTTCTTTCCGGTCACTCTGTTTTGTAAAGGGTGCAAGGAAAGTCTTTGGAAAAGTATTCTTTTGCATTGTAACTATGTAAAACCTTAATTGACTTGCCAAACTGATTTTAAATATTAAAAAAACTTGAATATGTAAAATAACTTAGAATGTTCTTTCATAAGAAATAACCAAGTAGGAGTGTGAAAAGTCATCAATAAAGGAACAATATACTAACGGCCTCAATGAGTAGAGACATGACTCTGATCCCAAATATCAAAAAGTTCGACACAAAAGGAGTTTGACTCTTGAGCTAACTTGGAATGGAAAGGAAGTGCAAATATGTTCCCCAACCTAGAAACTAAAGTCAATCAAGGCTGATCAAGCCAATTGGTTCTAATCTTTCTTCTTCTCTGAGGAACCCAAATTAGTGGCAGATAGTAGCCCCTACCAGTACAGATTATATCTGGTTTGGACCCTAGAATAGGACAAGGAAGTGCCGATGAGCAGATGGCGGCAGCAGCAGCATGACAATTGGATGCTGCAAATCCTGCAATACTGGCTCTTGAGCTGCATGAGTCAACGGGGGTGCTATGTGTTGGTGTGTGTGTGTGTCTGACAACTCTCCAATTACACCTTCACTTGGACAAATGAAGGTGTTTGAACATGAGATCCAACCTCAGTGATGGATGGAAGAGGGACAACATATTTTTGTTGTTTTTGGGGTTCAGATCTTGGAACTTGCTGACTCTAATATCAACTTGAAATAGATCAAAGGATTTCTATGCATAGATGTTAATCATGCCCAATTTGTTACAAATAAAAAGCCACCTAAATTGTGGTCATCCCTTGATAAAGTGGGGTGCTAAAAGTCTCACATGGCAGATAGTTGTGGGCAAAAGGTGGACATGTTGAAGACCTAGATTGACTAAAGATATTGCCGAGATAGACTATATAAGTGGGGGTTAATCCTCACCTTAAAAGATGATTTTGTAGTGTTGAGTTAGGCTCATAACTCACTTTCTGGCATGGTATCAGACGTCAAACTTACCAGCAGCTTTTATTCAGTAGTGGGGTAGCTTAGACAGATAGATTTATTAGTAGCAACTACAATATGTATTCTTATCCAGTCTCTGGTTCCTATAGAGACTGCATATAGTCTGATTGGGGAACCAGGAGACTGATGGTTTTTGCTTCTTTGTAACATAGTACCTCTGGTACTTTTATTAATATATTTATTTTTGCTGATAAAAAAAATAAAATCAGAGCCTATCTGATGGGACTCCTGTGTTTGTCTTGCTACAAGCGGATAGTCTTGAGCGTAAGGGAGAATGTTGGAAAAACCACCTAAATTGTGGTCATTCCTAGCTAGAGGGGTGTGTTGAAAGTCCCACATGGTGGGTAGCCGTGGGCAAAAGGGGGACATGTTGAAGTCCCTCATTGACTAAAGACATTTGCTAATTGGTTGCCTGTCTTTTTTTTTTATCAGCCAAAAATATAATATATTCATTAATAAGTACCAGAGGTACTAAATCGATACATATTTGTATAAGCACAAATCATAGCTGGTTCTCTAACAAGCCTTGATATTAAATAAGCTGAAAGAAAACTACATGGGATAATAGTGCAGAGCTGTATCCTACTTCCCTATGTTGGTGTCCGAAGAAAACAATCTTTGATATTTGAAGACCATTGATTAAAATGAGATGTGAAATTCTTTTCTAAGTTTCTGAGCCATGTCCATAGCAAAAACATTGCTTCAGAATGGGCACAACAAGTCATTGACCTCTACATGTCTCCTTCGCAAGTTTAACTTCGTTGGCAGTCGGTCTCTAATTAGCCTCTATGCAAAAAATGATGTTTTGGTTGGGATCCTTAGTTTCCCCAATTCCTCAAAAGCTCCATCCAGGTTCTCCTCCCTTGATTCCCCCAACAATAGATTGTACGCACTTTGTGTTGAGTATTGGCCATTTGGATCAGGTTTCCACACCCAGATATCTGCTCTATGTGGCTGGACTACAGTCTGTGCTGTCTCTCCCAAAAATCCATCAGTCGTGTCAACTTCATTATCAAATAAGGGTCTCCTCCAAATAAAATTTGATTCCCAACCTGCATTTGCGTGATTGCCCAATTGCTGAATGAGTTGTTTTTGCTGGCAGGAAATTTGATACAGCCTAGGATATTTTAACATTAATGATACATCATCACCAGTCCAGCAGTCCTCCCAGAATCTAATCTTAATCTCTACACCTCACCTTCCAAGTTGTTCCATTTTGAAGGACATTGCTCTGTTGCTGTTGGTGAAGCACTGTCATTAGTTCCTACCACCATAGAGATTCATTGCTGCCTCTTGTTCCTTCAGCCAAGGATCTCCAGTCACCATATTTGGAATGCAGTAATCTAGTCTAGAGTTTTCCATGTTGCTGAAATAGATCCCATCTCCACTTTCCAAGCAATGCTGTGTTAAATGGCTTGATATCCTTTATGCCTAGACCCCCTTTTCTTTTGGAAGACACATGGTTTCCCATTTAATCCACGCAATCTTCCTTTGCTCCATTCCACTTCCCCATAAAAATTGGTGTTGAATACTAACCAACTTGTCCACTACTATGTTGGGTACCCTGAAAAATGAAAAAAAAAATGGGAATAGATGTTAAGACTGACTGTATAAGGGTCACTCTCCCCCAAAAGAGATGTGTCTTTGTTTCCATCTTGCTAACTGTCTCTCACACTTGCTGATGATAGGATCCCACAACTCGCTACGCCTTGGGTTTGCCCCAATCGGAATGTCCAAATATATGAAAGGCATGGACGACATGCTGCAATTCAGGTACTAAGCAGCCTCCTTCTTCCATTGATCCGATTTCCCAATTGCCCCAAAACAACTTTTCGCAAAATTAATTTTGAGGCCTGATGCAAGTTCAAAACTTCTCATAATGGTTTTGATTGCCGTAACATTTTGTATTGTAGCCTCACCAAAAAATATAGTGTCATCAACATATTGTAAGATGCTAACTTCCACATTGTTTTTTCCCACTAAGAATCCACTAAATAACTTCTTATCCACTACTTCTCTCATCAGTCCGATTAAAGCTTCTGCAACAATATTGAACAATAGGGGCGCTAGTGGATCTCCTTGTCTGAGTCCTCTTTGTGGGATGAATTCAGTGGTGGGGCTGCCTTTTACCAGTACTGAAACAGAGACAGATTTAAGGTATCCCTCAATCCATTGGATCCACTTGGGACAAAAGCCCAATCTCCACAACATGTATGATAAAAAATCCCACGAGACAGAATCATATGCCTTTTCATAATCTACTTTGAACACCAGGCATGACTTTTGACACCTCTATGCTTCCTCCACCGCTTCATTGGCTATAATTACACTATGCAGCAAATGTCTTCCTCCTATGAATGCAGACTGTCTTTCATCTATTATGGCTGACATTACCTTCTTCAATCTATTTGCTAACAGCTTGGCCACAATCTTGTACACACAGCCTATTAGTGAAATAGGTATGAATTCATTAAGATTTTGTAGATCTGGCACCTTAGGGATTAGGGCGATAAAAGATGCATTGCAGCCCTTCGGAAAAATTCCGTTGACATGAAATTCTGCGAGGAACCGAATAACATCAGGTTTTAATAACTGCCAAAACTCCTTAATGAACTTCAAATTTAGTCCATTAGGACCTGGACTTTTCTCACTTCCACAATCCCATACAACCCTTGTTATTTCGTCCTTATGGAAACGCCCCACCAACATATCATTTTGTTGCTGTCCAATATTGTGAAATCTGATTCCATTCAGGTCTGGTCTGCATTGCTCAGATTCTTGACATCTTTGCAAGAAAAACATACGAACTTCCTCTTTCACTCTTGTCGGTTCCTCTACCCAGGATCCATCAATGAACACTCCTTTCACTGCATTATTTCTGCGGTTCGAGTTCAGCAGCAGGTGGAAATAGCGTGAATTGCAGTCCCCTTCTCTAATCCATCTTGATCTCGCCTTCTATCTCAGTAAGGACTCGTGTGATTGGGCAGCTATCCACATATCTTCTTGTAGCTTTTTCCGGGTCATCAGTTCTTGGGAGGATAACTGTCTATCAGTTGTATCATCTTCCAGCTTGTTTAAGTTAGCCTCAATCTTTTAAACCTTCTTGAGTGTGTCACCAAATTGCTCCTTGTTCCATATCTTCAGCCTCTCCTTAAGTCATTTTATCTTCTCTTTGAGCACGAAGCCCCCCCAACCCCTTTGCTGAGTATTTGTCCAACATTCCTTAACAATTTTTCCAAATAACTTGTCTTTAATCCAGCAATCAAGAATCCTGAAAGGTTTGGGTCCCCAGTCGACATGTTTAGATCTGAGCTTACTTTTAAAGTTTGATCCTATCAAGATGATAATATATGGCAGTAAATTATCACAACTCTATTGTTCTCAGCTTTTTAATATATGATGAGTATATATGCAGATGAAAAAGTGAAAAATATTTCTGTGCTGAGCCAATTTTGTATTTAATTTACTGTTTCCATAACGTGCAGGCTGACCTTCGAGATATTTTACATCTGAGGAAAAACCTTTTGAGAGCAACTTTGTGTCATCTTAATTGGAAGGTTTGTTTACATAAAATTGTTATGAGCAAAGTATTTTAATCTTTCATTATGTGTACTATAAAAAAATATGGTGTTAACAATTCTAATGGGCAAAATCCATACATGTGGGGAAGGCATAATGTACCTTTGCTTTAGTTTCATTTATTTGTTCCTTATTATGCAGGGTTATTCAACATTGAATGAGCAAATGGTTTTGTTCATTCCTCGTGCTGTGTATGCACTTTGTGTAGGTCATGTTCCATTTACACGATGCTTTAAAGAACTTCCTCTGGTTCACAACTATTTTGATGTCGCTGATGCTCAAGATGACTCTCACAAGGTACAGCCTAGCCACTCCTGCCTGAACAATTTTTTTCTTCTTGTAATAGTTTTCATTAAATTGCCACTAAAACTGAATCATGATGTTAACTGTAGTTTGAAGAGCCTAAACACCAATGTCTACTTGAGTTTTTGGATTGCTCTGTGGAAGTTCTCACAGAAATTGAAAAGATTTCTAAAGTTGAGGTCTGGTGCCCTTCACTTACAGAAGCTTTTATGTGTTAGCTTTCATGGTTTTGGTTAAGGAAATTAGATTTTTTTCAGGCTTCTCAAGTGAAAATTTGTCCACATGTCCGGGTTCCCCGCGAAATAAGTGATCAGCTTTTGCATGAAATGGAGACCTCTATTCTCGGAGCTTTGGTGGAAGAGGAGATTAATGAGAGGCGTTTGCCAGATACTTTCTTAATATGTTCTCTCTTGTCTAACCTACTTTATGGTTCTTTTTTCACAAGGTTTGTCACATTTGGGTAATCCTTTATCTAGTTTTTATGCATTTGCTATTGGTACTGAAGTAATGGTGTATATTTTTGCTGAATGTTATCTTGTAGAACTATAAATCACTTTCTTATAAATTGTCCTGTTGCTGTGTCATGCCGTTAGTATTTTTGTTTGTATTCGGTATTGGAGTTTGTATGAATGTGAGTGAACAATCTGAGGGACAGGTAGGGTTTGGTGCTTTGGACTACTTGAATAAAATGTAATTGGAAGTCTGTTTTGAGTTTATTATCATAATTTTGGTATTAGAAGTGCTTTTACTCTTGTAGGAGTAGGACTGATGCCATACTTTCTGCTTCACTAAGAGTTTTTATTGCTCGTAGAAGTAGAGATTTCCTTTCCTGAAAATGAGAGAAAATAAGATAAAGCTTAGTAAACTGGGATATCAGAGATACAATCTAAGTTTGAATTTTGTGATTGAATAGATTATTTCTAAAATGAACAATCACAATATAGAAAACTAGCTACAACAACACTGCTTGAGTGGAAGATTAACTACTGTAATATTTCCACCCTTGCATTCAGGGTGAGAGTTCGCCACTCATGGAATCCTGAATCTGGTAGTGGAATGGAATGTGCTTTAGTGAGAAAATTTGCATGCTGATCCTGTGCAGGAAACTGTAGCAGCTTAGAGTGTGTTTGTTTCACTGATTAGAAGTTCAGTCCCGAAGATATGAACATGGGAATGCAATATTCCCATGTTTTTTATAGTTTTGAAAAATTATTCCTGGGTATTGTTTATTTACTGGTAAGTAGTATCTTCATATTCTAGTGCATTTTCTTTGCATTTCAAAAAAAATGTTCTAGTGCATTTTATTCCCTTGCTAAGGGGTGGGAAAGTTACATTCCCATGGGAATAAGGGAAATTATATTCTAACCCCATTGTAACTTTCATTTTCACTTGTATTTTTTATTTTAATCATTTTAAAATTTAAAAAGTATTACAAGGAATATTAAAAGACAACCAAATGTATGCTTAGATATGTCAGGAATAGCATTCTTTGTTATAATATTCCTGGGAATGTGATTCCGAAGAATGTAACATCATACCTTGAAACAAATGATCTCTTAAAGATTTTGTTGATCACTTTCCCCCTTGCAAAGAAGAAGCCAGATTCCATGTGTTTTGTTGATCGATCACCTTAAGGAATGCTTAGCACCTACAGGATTTATATCACTTTCTGACAGAAACTCACTTCAATTCTGGTTTAAAGGGATTTTTATTATATTTAAACGAGAGTCAAAGTTCTTTTACAGTGAGACAAATAACCAGAGCCTAAACTTTTTGGGGAAGTGATTCTCTGCCCAACTTGTTAGAAATGTAATGTAAATCCAATCATGTCTTTTCATCTAGGAACTTAAGCTTTTGAGGTTGTTGGTCATGACATGGTCTCATAGCCTCTATATGACCAAATGATATTTATAGAAACTAGATGAAAATTATAGAAAGAAAATGATATGAGATCTCTCATCAAGAAGGTGTTTGTACAAAGGCAAGAAAGAGAGATAGGGACGTGGTGTTGGAAAACTGCCTTAGTTGCCGTTACCGTTAGGTTGAAGTGTCACAGAAAGAGCTACCTACAGAGAGCTGACTAGAAGGCCGAGTGAAGTGTCATAGTGCGGAGCCACTGAGATGTTGACTCTTAGCGGGTTGAGATCCCACATCTATTAGAGATATGACCTAAGTAGTGCTTATAAGGCTTGGACAATCCTCTTATACAAGCTGATTTTGTGGGGTTGAATTAGACCTTAAGCACTGACTATACTTAGAACTAGTAACAAACTCAAGTTGGTTACAGTACAAAAGATTACCTACTGTAATGACTTTTTTTTTATCAGCAAAAATAATATTATATATTATTATAAAGCAGTACAAGTGGTACTAGTATATATATAAGTCAGCACTTCTATAAAGCAGGAATATGGTTCCATAATACAGACTATACAGCACGAATTAAGGAACATATAACTGACTGTATAGTTATCATATATTAGCCCATCAGCTAAGACACTGGACCCCCCTTCTTACAAATCCCTCCCTAATGTTACTTGACCAGTGGTGGAAAGGCACTTCAAATCCTTTTTCAAGATTGGTTAGCCATGTCCAGCATACAAATATTGCATCCTCCATCAGTTTGTTAGCGTTGAAGCTGTCATTTGAGAAGACCAATCTATTTCTGTGATACCATGTGCATCAAGTTAGGGAGATCCACAAAATCTGCCATCGCTGCAGATGAATTTCCGAATTCCTGTAGAAGGAATACTGGAGGAAGTGCTGTCGTGGGTTCTGTGGGAGAGGTCCCTCCATTTTTACCCAAGACATTGATTCCCCCCCAAAGCGGCAGGATCAAATGACAGCTGAAGAACAGATGAGCTTCCACTTCTTTCTTATCTCTGTAGAATGGGCACAGGTTATCACTGATCTGTACGTTCCTCCTTCATAAGTTGTTCTTAGTAGGCAATCTGTCCCTTAATAATCTCCATGCAAAGAAAGCAGCTTTGGCTGGGATTTTTAGTTTCCACAGTTCTCTAAATGCTCCATCTTGATTTTCATCTCTTGCGTCCGAGTCAAGCAGCTTATATGCAGAACCTACAATATATCTCCCTGATGCATCACCTTTCCAGATCCACTGGTCTTGATGGTTAGGATCAATGGAGAGATCCTGCAAATCCTCCAGAAAGTTGGCACCCATGATTGTTTCAGATTCCAATAGAAACCTCCTCCACTGCAAGTTCCACTCCCATGCTGTATCTGATAATGTCCCCATTTGCTGGATAGGTTTGTTCTGTTGGTTCGAGATTAGATAAAGTCTAGGTATTTGTCCATCAACGGAATACCGTCTTCCTTCGTCCCGTCCTCCAAAAACCTCACCTTTGACCCACACCCCAAAATCCATCTTATTCCCCTTTTGAACCAGTTTCCCTCCCCTATTGATTGACAAGTGGACCTAAGATCTTGCCACCATACATATTTAGCCAAGTTCCTTCTATTCTCATCTTGATGGTAAAACAAGTTCCACCGCTATTTTCCAAGAAGGGCAGAATTAAATTTGGACAAGTTCTTGATTCCCAGACCTTCTTTCTCCTCTGATAGGCAAGCTGATCCCCAGCTAATCCAGACAATCTTCTTCTGCTCTGCATCCCCCCCCCCCCCCACAAAGACCTCCTCTGCACCTTCACCAGCTTGTCCACAACCTTCTTCGGAATCTTGAAATGAAATGTATTTTTGTTTCCACTTTGCTAATTTTCTCACATTTTTTGATAACAGGATCCCAAGTCGCACTACTTGGGTTTGCCCCAATTGGAATACAATGACATCATGCTGCAATTTAAGTATGTTGCTGCACTAGCCGTCCACTGCTCTGACATCCCAATGGCCCTGAAATTGCTCTTTGCAAAATTTATTCTCAATCCTGAGACCAACTCAAAACTTCTCAGCATCACCTTAATTGCTCTCACATTCTCCATTGACGCTTCCCCAAAGAATATCGTATCATCTGCATACTGCAAAATGCTGATATCCACCAAATTTCTACCAATTGAGAAAGTTTTAAACTGATTTTTGTGCAAAGCTTCTCTCATCAGGCCAATTAATCCCTCTGCAACAATGTTGAAAAGGAATGGGACTAGTGGATCCGCTTGCCTGAGTCCTTTTTGTGGAATGAATTCAGCTGACGGGCTCCCGTTAACCAGTACAAATATGGAAGCTGATTTAAGGCAGCCGTCAATCCAATTGATCCATTTGGAGCAAAAGCCCATCCTTCTTAGCATGTATAATAGAAAGTCCCAATTAACTGAGTCATACGCCTTCTCATAGTTAACTTTGAGCACCATTCAGCTTTTATTGCATCTTTTCGCCTCCTCAACCACTTCATTACTTACTGTAATGACTACAGTTAGCTTTACACCTAATTACAAAGAATTCTTACTTATACTCTATATACTCTAACATTAAGGATTCTACGAATTTGCTTGAGTGAAAATACACTAAGCCTGCTGCTCTATTTCATATACACGAGGAATTAATTTCGACTTTTATTTTCAAGAATAATGAAAAATAGGAGGTTTAGTTTGTTGGAACCATGTCATTTCCCTTTCTGCAATAATGTTTTCTAGGACCTGAATCATTTCCTATGTTTCACGCAACCATTTCCAGCAAGTAATATTGTCAAAAATTGGAAATGTGAGAACTTCTTAGTAGGTAATATGTCTTATGATTAACAGGTTTTTCCTGTCTTTTGTTCCAGCTTGATTATTCCATTTTGTGCAATGCTATTGTTAAGAACTCAATTATTGGTTTTACTCATGACACTCCTTTCACCTGATTTTCACAATTTTACTCTATGCCTATGCATTTGATTTTGATGCATTGTTTTGTGTTCTTTCAGGAAAATTAATGTTTCATTTTGTTCGAAATTAAGCCAATACTTGCAACTGATGCTTGACAATGCTGTAAGAATTATTCAAGAAGACAGTGACCTCCGGGCTTTTAGTTGCTTAGGTTATGATCCTACTTGTGATGATATGGGCCCTCTTGTTTCTTCCATTCATTGTTTTCTTGCATCTCCTATATTTAACGAATTGAGTGATCAAAATTTGATGGGCTTTGCCCCTTTTGGTGAGTTAATCCAATCTGTGGAGAGACTCTTGAAAGCTTTTGTTAATCTATATGAAACTTATTCTCACAATCTGATGAACCTTCAGTCTGATTCAGTCATGCAAGATATGGCTGCTACTGATAGTATTCAAAGTTCTTGTCCAAATGACAGCAGTAAAAGCAGGATTATGGATATGGAATTGGATGTTAATGACGATTCTAGAGAGGTTGATAGTTTAGCAGTTGGGAAAAAAGTAGGCGGTGATGTTTCATCTTCTGTAGAGAAATGGAAAATGGGCATGATATCCCTTATTTCCAGTTTTTTCTCTGCTTCTCTACTTACATGGGATATCCTCTTTAAGTTAATGGAGAAAGAAAATGATCCTAAGGTAGACTTTTGACAATATTAATATTTTCTTTCTTATTGAATGGTTTCTTTTATTTGATTATGCTTCTTTTCAAAATTCAGGTGCGTGGAAAAATATTGTATCATCTCTGTCAACATCCTCTCTGGTCTTCTTCTGGAAAATTTATTGATTTGGTATGAAAACAACAAGTCTGAATTTCAATAAACTATTTCATATTCAAACACAACCTCTAATTTCCTTGTGTTGTGCAGGTCAATGTAATGAATGACATCATTATTGAGCAAGTTGGACTTAAGCTTGCTTGTGATTATGTATTGATTTCTGCTCATACTTTGCTAACTAACTTATCTTCCCTGGATGCTGTTGGTAAGGACAAATGTGGCCTGTATATAACAGAAGTGGAAACTGAACAGGTACCTGTGAGTTTTAATATATTTGGAATTTCAGTCTACACTGGCTTCTAGGGACCATGAGTCATTGGCATTTTCTTCGATCAATTATATCAAATAAATATTAATTGACAAAAAGAATTTTAAGAATAAGATTTTATATGTACAACAATGCAAGAAAGTCCGAGTTGGTTAATTTTGTTTTAAAGTTATATAATCAAACTGCGCTGCAATACTTTTTCATTGAGAGGGGGAAAGGAATTAAATCTTAATTTGCATCAGTTGATGTGACTGTGACATCTTGGTTGTGGTCTGCATTACCTTGCAATTGTTGGTTGCAGCGGCCAACAAAGTTCGCAAGGCAATTGTGCTTGCAACTGGAAACCTGTGGCTGCATCCACAATTAAATCCTTGAGAGGGTTTGGAGCATACAACCTTTTTAATGAGGTTTACCTAACTGAGTTTTGCTTGAGAGGGTTTGGCTGCATCCACAATTTAAATCCCTATACTGATCTTTTTCCTTCTTCCTCTAATTCCACAAAAAATCTTGATTCTTATTTTAGCCTAAGTCCTAACCTTTCTCCACCTTTTGTTGCCCCTATTCCTCAGACATCTCAAGCATCACCTGTTAATTCAAGCTCTGTTCCTCTTATTCCTCCATCTCAACTGTTTATGTACCTTGTCCCTCCACTTCTTCTGCATCCATCCCTATTCAGCCACAAAATTCTGAGTCTACTAACCCTACTTCATCTGCTTCAGAGTCTGTGTCTATACCCAACTTTATCCCAGTCAATACCCACTCTATGCAAACAAGGTCTAAATCTGGTATTCACCCTTCACTTTTTCTCACTCATTCTGAGCCTAAAACTGTGAAACAAGCTCTAGCAAACAAAGATTGGCTCATTGCTATGCATCAGGAGTATGAGGCCTTGCTGAAAAATTATACTTGGGACTTAGTATCTTTACCTCCTAACAGACAGGCCATTGGTTGTAAATGGATTTACAGGGTGAAGGAAAATACTGATGGATCAATTAATAGGTTCAAAGCAAGATTGGGGGTTTCATCAAGTTCATAGTTTTGATTTCCATGAAACTTTCTCTCTTGTGATCAAGCCTGTCACTATTCGAATTATTCTTACTCTTGCCCTGTCCTATGGGTGGAAACTGTTCCAACCTGATGTGAATACCTTTTTAAATGGCACTCTTAAAGAAACTGTTTTTATGATACAACTTCCTGATTTTGAAGTTGTAGACAAGTCACTGGTCTGCTGGCTAAATAAAGCTATCTATGGGTTAAAATAGGCCCCAAGGCAATGGTTTGACAGACTCAAGTCCACTCCGTTACAGTTTGGGTTTGTTGGCCGCAAAAGTGATTCTTCCTTATTTATCTATCGACATCAAGTGGATGTTGTTTATCTGCTGGTATATGTGGATGATATAATTCTCACAGGTAGCTCAGCCACTCTGATTCAGCAGCTCACAAACAAGTTGAATACTGCTTTTTCTCTCATACAGCTTGGTCATCTGGATTATTTCTTGGGTCTGAAAATCAAATATCTGTCTAACAATTCTATCTTAATGACCCAAAGTAAATACATTCGTGATTTGCTTCACAAAACTCACATGGCTGAAGCTCATTCAATCTCATCTCCCATGGTTTCTAACTGCAAGTTGTCTAACATGGTGCTGATGTTTTTCATGATCCTTCTCTCTATAGGTCTGTAGTTGGTGCATTACAATATGCCATTCTCACTAGACCTGAAATTAGTTTTGCTGTCAATTAGGTTTGCCAATTTATGGCTGCTCCTTTGGATTCTCACTGGATAGTGGTGAAAAGGATTCTATGATATCTTAAAGGTACTCTGTTTCATGGTCTGCTCCTGCAGCCTGCTTCTACTAAAAATCCCTTGGCCATTCGAGCATTCTGTGATGCTGATTGGGCATCTGATGTGGATGACAGGCGCTCCACCTCAGAGACTGCCATTTTTCTTGGTCCAAACTTAGTCTCTTGGTGGTCTCGCAAACAAAAGGTTACTGCTAGGTCTAGTACTGAAGCTGAGTATCGTAGCATTGCTCAAACTTCCACTCAATTGACTTGGATTTATACCTTGCTGACAGAGTTACAAGTTTCTTTCACTACTCCAGTAATATTTTATGATAATCAGAGTGTTGTTTCTATTGCTCACAATCCATTTTTTCACAGTTGAAAAAAACACATGGAGATTGATGTGTTTTTTGTTAGAGAGAAGATTTTGGCCAAGCAACTCTCAATTGTTCATATTCCAGCTCTGGATCAGTGGGCTGATTTTCTAACTAAACCCCTGTCTGTATCAAGATTTGAGGCTCTGGGAGGAAAACTCAATGTGAAGAGTGTTTCCAATAAAAACTCTCCCCCTTGAGTTTGAGGGGGGTATCAGTATATTTCAATGTATAACTGTGAAAACAGTTTTGTATTTTGTTTGTAAGGGCCGTTAGCTTTTGTTAACAGCACCCATTTCGTGGTAGTTAGTAATTCTAGGAGTACAAGGACTTTGCTAACTGCACCTCAATAGTATCAGTTAGTTAGCTTTCTGTTAGACTTAGTTGGCTTTCTGTTAGAGTTAGTTATAGTTAGTTCTGTTGTATAGAGGTTTATAAATACCTGGATTGTAACTATCTCTAACTAGTTTTTAAGATCAATAAAATTAGCTTTGTTCTTCTCCTTTTTCTCTATTATCTCTCTACTTTCCTCTAAGTTTATAAAAAGAGATACAAGCATTTGAGTGTTGCGATTGTATCGAACCAGGCGAGTTTCATGGCCATAAAGGAGAGCCTCAATCTCTGCAATAGATGGCGTACGTTTTTTGCTTTCAATCACGGAAACCACTAGTGCATAATCCGAAGGTAAACCTTCAAGAATAGCATCATGTGAACCACTCGTCTACATAGTTTTTGATTTTGTGAAGGTATTCGTCCACCGTTTTCCCTTCGAGTGAGACAACACGCATTGACGTTTGCAGTTGATGTGCCCTAGACTTGGTGTGAAGACCGAAATGCTCATGAATCTTCTCCCATACCTGACAAAAGTGTTTCGAGTCTAGCACGTGAGAAATGATAGACTTTGAGAGTGTTGATTGAAGCCAAACAAGCAACGTTTGGTCTTGCACTTCCCAGGCTTCATACTCAGGATTAATACGATCCATGATCCGATCATCCTCTGTGAGAAATTGAGGTGGAACGATTGGATTAACCATGAACCTCTGCAGTTTATACAATTTGATGATTGGTTCAACATATTGTCGCCAGTGTAGATAATTGGAATCATCCAATTTTTCTGCTATTGTTGTCAGAAATGAATGTGAATTAAAACCTTGAGATGCGGAAGCCATGATCGTGAAGATGAAGCTCAATAAACTGAGGAAAGTGAATTTTACATGAAAACGAGCTCTGATACCATATCAGAGTTTAAGAACAGGGAAAAGAACAAAAACAGAGAATAGAAAATTGACCTTATTGATTCAGAAAAGTTAGTTTTTAATGCAGTTATAAAGGAGGTATTTATAAACCTCTAGACCTTGAAGCTAATCACTAACTAACTAACAACTAACTAACAGAATTCTGTTAGTGAAAGAAAAGTTGTTAGCTTATACTATCTGTCCTAACTGTCCTGCAATAACTGTTTGTAACAGTTATTTTTATACTTTCATTCTAATATCTCTTGTCTCATATTTTAATAAAGGCTGATGTATTTGAAAAATTGGAAATTCGGTTTATGTGAAATCTGAGGTAGAGCCACTATAGCCTGATGTTTGTGTTTGTATTTGGTTTTCAGACTTCCATACTAACATATCTCTTTATTTTGTGGTAACTTCCTTTTTCTATTACTATATATATTCTCTTTATTGTCATAATGGAGCCTCCTACTGTGTTTGAAACTGAAGCTTGCTGCTCTGTTCATTTCCAACATAATTTTTTAATAAATAGGGTTTTTGGTAAGAAAATGTAATGATAAGTCTTTTATGCAAACTGACATAGCTATTGATTTGTTCATGCAGTGCTTTCTGTCACTAGGAAATGTGGTGCATAAACTTTCAGAAGTTGATCTCAATTGGTTTGGACGGGTTAAGCTGATTGATTGCATCTGCAATCTTGTTTTACTCCATCCTCAAATTGGTCAGGTGATTTTCAGATTTTCTAAGATTAAATTTTCGTGGGCCTACCGGTCATGGATGTAGTCTTATTGGCATGATAGAGCAAATAAACATAATGGATAAGTAAAAATTATGGAAGTGATATGGGGTGAACGATATTGGCAATGTCATGAGAGCAATTCATGAATTCATGAAAATCAAAGGCTGGTTAATTACACTCTAGAGCATGTTGGTGTGTGCCTTATGGTCTTTTTAAGGGGCTTCTCTTACTGTGTTGTTGAGGGATTGGATAGCATTGCTTCATTGATATTTTCTTTATTCACTATTTTTTCCCCGTTTTTTGGAAGATCCCTTGCCCTCCTAACTCTTTAATCATCTACACTTTGTGGATGGGATTTTTGTGAAATGTTGTTTCTTTCTACCTCTGTATTTCTTATCGTCAGTGCTTGTCAATCCATTAGTTTTCCTGTCTTGGCAGACTATGATAGAACGGTTACTTTTGATGCTAAAAGATATGGACTATCGGGTTCGGTTATTCCTAGCAAGGAGGATTGGTGTTCTTTTCCAGACATGGGATGGTCATGAAGAGCTTTTCCAGGACATTTGGTAGGTTGCACTTTAGATGATCACAACCAGTTTAATTATGTATGATGTTAGTCGTGGTGGTATTTTTAATAAAATGTCTTTCTTTGCAAGTGACATTTTGGGAGTTATGGGATTGTAGAACTTTCGGGTAGTTTTTTGCTACTATCAATTAAATATAGTATTTAATATTTTATTTTGAGGATAATAGTGGTATTTAATTTTTATTTGTGCTTTCAACTGTGCGCAAGTTGTAGTCACTCATTGAACTTTTAATTAGTGCTCCCAAAATCCTGTCCCCCCACCTTGGAAATTTCCTTTAAGGAGATTCGTTGTCATCCTTTGATTTTTGGTTGTTTTTCCAGTTTGAATTTTGGTGTTCAGATGGTTGTTTATTCCAAAGGAAAAGTCATCAATGCAATGGAGGTGCTAGCTGCTGGTCCTCAGCCTCAACCTATAATGGAAACAGTTGTGATTACTCTCATGCATCTTGCTTTACACAGTGAGAAGATTGAGTTAGAGGTAACCTATTGATTATGGCATTGGTTTTTATTTTCTTTTACTGTTTTGTAACCTCACCCTCTGCCCCCTGGGAAATGTTATTCTGATGTATGACACAAAATGTTCGGGATTTCCCTTTATTTAGCTGTATTTGCATATACACTCATATGAATTATACAGAGCCCTTTGGGTATTTGGTGACCCTTGGTTACATTATGCAGGCTGTTTTCATGATATGTGTGGTTTCCGCCATTGATCCTTACCATAGGTAAATATATTTTTCCTTATGATTTTAAAACTTAAACTATAGCTTCTAATATTTTGCTGTTTCTTTTAGGGAGTTGGTCTGTGCGGTACTTGACAATCTTTCTAGAGAGCTTCAGTATAGGACTAGAATGAAGGTAATCATTGTTATGCAGTGACTCTAGTTGAGATTGTAGTTGCCTATGGCTTGCCCCTA